>NC_060193.1:43903536-44001036 GCF_021184085.1 Oncorhynchus gorbuscha
TAAAACAGGAAGAAAACAGCGATTGGGAGTGTCTCGCTTCCTTTTCCGTCTCTGCTATGGGTCTCCAGTAGCTCTCTGGATACACCAGAGAGGAAGAGGCAATGCGAGAGCATTTACTCTGCCCAAAATCTCTCCACAAAAATAATACCAAGAAGTGAGGGATTTTGGTATGTAGGACAATGAGAGAGTGTCGAATTTGGAGTTAACCGGAGTTAAGTTATACTCAGGTAAGTAAGTCGTTTAGAAACAAGATTCCTTGGATAACAGATGAAAGGCTCTCTCCCCAACTGATTGGTTCTTCTAACCCTATTAAAGCCATGATTGGTTTGGTATGCCCCTGACGTACAGCTTTTTTTTTCCAGTGTCTTGACGTTGCCCTATAAAACAAGTTAGGAGTGAATGGGAGAGTCACAGGTTGGACATGCTCCCAAATTCCTCATCTTGGCTCTGCAGGGGAATGTTTGCACCCTCGTTTCCCTTGAAATGTCTTTCTTCTTCTGGTCTCCAACTCATGCTATCTATCTCCCTCTGGACACATAAAGAGAGAAGTCAGTCCAGACCAGACGCTCCAGCTCCAACAAATCTGTGTGTGTGTGTTCAAGTGTGTCAAGTGTGTGTTCAAGTGTGTACAGCTCCTCTGTTAGACAGCTCGAAGATGGATGTCTTTTTTTACCATCAGCTCTTGGCCTGTGGACCGACCCTGCCATAAATCTTCACGTGTACTAATTTCATGCCTGAGACAGGGGGTCTCGACCTGACCTGCATATCATACAGTGTGTGTGTGTGAGTGTGTGTGTGTGTCTGCGCGCGAGAGCGTGCACTTACTGTACGTGCGTGTGCATGTGTGTGTCAGGCCTAGGTTCATATAGCAAGCAGTGACATGCCAGCCAATCAGTGACATGCCAGCCAATCAGTGACATGCCAGCCAAGCAGTGACATGCCAGCCAAGCAGTGACATGCCAGCCAATCAGTGACATGCCAGCCAATCAGTGACATGCCAGCCAAGCAGTGACATGCCAGCCAAGCAGTGACATGCCAGCCAATCAGTGACATGCCAGCCAAGCAGTGACATGCCAGCCAATCAGTGACATGCCAGCCAATCAGTGACATGCCAGCCAAGCAGTGACATGTCAGCCAATCAGTGACAAGCCAGCCAATCAGTGACATGCCAGCCAAGCAGTGACATGCCAGCCAAGCAGTGACATGCCAGCCAATCAGTGACATGCCAGCCAAGCAGTGACATGCCAGCCAAGCAGTGACATGCCAGCCAATCAGTGACATGCCAGCCAAGCAGTGACATGTCAGCCAAGCAGTGACATGCCAGCCAATCAGTGACATGCCAGCCAAGCAGTGACATGCCAGCCAATCAGTGACATGCCAGCCAAGCAGTGACATGCCAGCCAAGCAGTGACATGCCAGCCAATCAATGACATGCCAGCCAAGCAGTGACATGCCAGCCAAGCAGTGACATGCCAGCCAAGCAGTGACATGCCAGCCAAGCAGTGACATGCCAGCAGATAGTTATGATTGTTACGTTCATTTTGTAACAGTATTTTTTATTGGAATTTCACAATTTCCATCCATATTAAGAGATACAACAACAGAGACAAAGCACACAAAAACCAGCACTCACTTACACATACCTGCGTATATATATATATATATATACATACATACACACATACATACACACCCATACATACGTACACCATTTTCCTCTTCCCGCTCGGCGCTTCTCTCACCCCATCCCCATCATTGTGTCTCTCAATACATACATTTTAAACAAACTTACAAACAGAAATTAAACAAAAAAGCTCAGTTTAAACCAAGAAGTTAGGTTCCACACATGGAACGTGCAGTGTAATTCTGAAATACATTGATCACCACCATTCTAAGAGAATCCTTGCAGCATAATAGCTGATACCTCAGGTTCTAGGTAATTTAGATAAGGTTCCCATATTTTGTAGAACTGATCTGTTTTAGAATGCAATGTACATGTCAGATATTCCAGAGGCACCCATTCAAATAGTATCTTATGCCAATCTTTCATAGAAGGAACCTTATCACTAATCCACTGTAAAAGGATGTTTTTCCTCGCTGCCAAGGTAAGGATGTTGTAAAGCCTCCTCTTACCCACAGAAGTAACATGCCTACTAGGGAGACCTAACAGTAAATAAACTGGGTCCAATTCTAGATCAACCCCTAGGATCTTTTCAATTTCTTGCAGAACCACCAGACCAGTATCTTTGTATTTTGGTACATGGCCATAAACAATGTGTTAGGGTGCCTGTATCAGTTTTACATTTATGAGACTGAGGAGAAGAGGAAGTGGGGCTAAAAGCATGTCTATGATTTGGGGATATCTGCAATCTGTGTATTATTCTTAACTGTATTGCTCTAGTACGATTACATATAGATATTGTTTTTGCATATCTCCAAATGTCCTCCCACATCTCTTCGTCAATAGTAACAGACAATTCTTTCTCCCACACTTGTTTCACCCTCTGTGTGTTGACAGCAGAAAAGGACCTTAAAGCATCATAAAACAGACTTACAGACATTTTCCTTTGTGGGGAAAAAAAGCATTTTTTCAATGACAGACATATCAGGGTTACCAATTAAGGTGGTGCTCTTGAGAATATAATGTCTTACTTGTGGGAAGCGGAAAAAGTCCTGCGTTGGGAGTTGATATTTCTCGACCATCTGCTCAAATGACAAACAAATCTTATCAGCAAATAAGTCATTTAGTCTGCGTATGCCCTTATTAAGCCAAAAGTGAAAGCAAGCATCCAACAATCCTGGACCAAAATCTGGGTTGTTAAGAATTGGGGTAAGAGCAGAGGTTAGTTTGGACCTTCCCAGGAAGCGTTGAACTGACCTCCATACTTTGAGTGTGTTAAGTATAATGGGATTATTGCAGTGATCTTCTACAGACTTGAATAAAGACAGACTTGAATAAAAGATCCTGTAAGGAGTATTTTGAAAGAGAAGTCACAATGTCTAACCAAATAGAGGAGTCATTGTTTATGATCCAGTCAGAAATATAACATAGGTGGGCACACCACTGATAGAACCAGATATTGGCCATGCTGCTGCTCCAGTTTCAACTGGCCTGGGCCCTAGGACCATGTCCCAGGACTACCTGACATGAGGACTCCTTGCTGTCCCCAGTCCACCTGGCCATGCTCCTGCTCCAGTTTCAACTGTTCTGCCTTACTATTATTCAACCATGCTGGTCATTTATGAACATTTGAACATCTTGGCCACGTTCTGTTATAATCTCCACCTGGCACAGCCAGAAGAGGACTGGCCACCCCACATATGCTCTCTCTAATTCTCTCTTTCTTTCTCTCTCTCGGAGGACCTGAGCCCTAGGACCGTGCCCCAGGACTACCTGACATGATGGCTCCTTGCTGTCCCCAGTCCATCTGACTGTGCTGCTGCTCCAGTTTCAACTGTTCTGCCTTATTATTATTTGACCATGCTGGTCATTTATGAACATTTGAACATCTTGGTCATGTTCTGTTATAATCTCTACCCGGCACAGCCAGAAGAGGACTGGCCACCCCACATAGCCCGGTTCCTCTCTAGGTTTCTTCCTAGGTTTTGGCCTTTCTAGGGAGTTTTTCCTAGCCACCGTGCTTTTACACCTGCATTGTTTGCTGTTTGGGGTTTTAGGCTGGGTTTCTGTACAGCACTTTGAGATATCAGCTGATGTACGAAGGGCTATATAAATAAATTTGATTTGATTTGATTTGATTTGATATTGGGCAGATCCAAGCCACCCATAGAACTTGGCAGCTGCAATATTGCCATCTTAAGTCTTGGCTTGCGTTTACTCCATATAAAGGAACTTAGCCATCCATTTACATCCTTTATTACCTTATTGGAGAGTAATACTGGGATCATTTGGATTGGGTAAAGTAGTCTAGGTAAAACGTTCATTTTCAAGAGGGATATTCTACCCAACAAAGAAATCGGGAGAGAGTTCCAGCACTCCAGATCCTGTCTTATTGTATCAAACAAGGGAACAAAATTGGCTTTGTTCATTAGCTGGAATTTAGGAGTTACAAATATACCCAGATACATGAAACCTGAGGGAGACCATTTAAAAGGGAAGGGGGGAGAAGTATTAGGTACAGAGTGTAGGCTACCAAGTGGCATAGCCTCTGACTTAGTTAGGTTAATCTTGTAGCCTGAGAATCCGCTGAATAATTCAATAATATTAATAAGAGATGTAATTGAAGTCTCGGGACTAGAGATGAATATCAGGACATCATCAGCATACAAGCTTATTTTATGGTGAACATCACCAATGAGCAGCCCCTGTATAGCAGGCTGATGGCCTCGGCCAGTGGTTCCATAACGAGTGCAAAGAGGAGAGGAGACAAAGGACAGCCCTGTCTGGTACCTCTGTATAAAGAGAAACAATTTGACCTTAGTCCATTAGTAAGGACAGCAGCCTGTGGATCATCATATTAAATTTTCACCCATCTTATAAAGTTGTCCCCTAGACCAAATTTATTTAGAGCAAAGAATAGGTAAGACCACTCCACACAATCAAATGCTTTCTCAGCATCTAGGGAGAGCACAAGACCATCCATAGCACTTTTCTGGTAGGCTTGAATTACATTAAGAAGCCGCCTGACATTGATGCATGACTTACGGCCCTTAATGAAGCCAGTTTGGTCTCCTTTCACAATTAGTGGCAGTGAGTCCGATAATCTTCTGGCTAGAATTTTAGAAAGCAATTTTCTATCCACATTCAGAAGGGAAATTGGTCTGTACGAGGAACAAGACTCTGGACATTTTCCCTTTTTGAGAATAAGTGACATGTTGGCTTCTCTCAGCATTTGAGGGAGCTGGTCATTTGAAAATGAGTGGTTAAACATATCACGCATTAGCTCAAGGATCAGGCCATGGAACTCTTTATTGAACTCACTACAAAACCCGTCTGGTCCTGGGGCCTTACCATTTTGCAGATTCTTAATTGCGAACATTATCTCTTCCTCGGTAATAGGGGCATTAATGTGCATCATTAATTTGGGTGCATCATGTGGGAGTTCTGAGTCATTTATCAAAATCTTTTCATAATGATTGCCATCAGAATCAGTAATAGTAGCAATTGACTGAGAGTCAGCTCTCTTTTTAGCTAGGTACGCCAAGTACTTTCCCGGCTTATCGCCATGTTTAAATAGCTTTTGCCTGACAAATCTCATTTTCTTTTCAGCGTCCTGTGTTAGGAGAGAGTCCAACATTGATCTAAGGACTGATATTTCCTTTAATAGGGCAGGAGTGGGAGTTTTAATGTAGTCCTTCTCTTTAGTTCCTAATTCACCCTCTAACGTTTTTTGCTTTTCACGCTTTTTCCGTCTCTTAGTGGCTGTGAATGACATAATCAGACCCCTGGCATACGCTTTACAGGTCTCTTAGTGGCTGTGTAGGACATAATCAGACCCCTGGCATACGTTTTACAGGTCTCTTAGTGGCTGTGAATGACATAATCAGACCCCTGGCGTACTCTTTACAGGTCTCTTAGTGGCTGTGAATGACATAATCAGACCCCTGGCGTACGCTTTACAGGTCTCTTAGTTACTGTGAATGACATAATCAGACCCCTGGCGTACGCTTTACAGGTCTCTTAGTAGCTGTGAATGACATAATCAGACCCCTGGCGTACGCTTTACAGGTCTCTTAGTAGCTGTGAATGACATAATCAAGACCCCTGGCGTACGCTTTACAGGTCTCTTAGTTACTGTGAATGACATAATCAGACCCCTGGCGTACGCTTTACAGGTCTCTTAGTAGCTGTGAATGACATAATCAGACCCCTGGCGTACGCTTTACAGGTCTCTTAGTAGCTGTGAATGACATAATCAGACCCCTGGCATACGTTTTACAGGTCTCTTAGTGGCTGTGTATGACATAATCAGACCCCTGGCGTACGTTTTACAGGTCTCTTAGTGGCTGTGTAGGACATAATCAGACCCCTGGCATACGTTTTACAGGTCTCTTAGTGGCTGTGAATGACATAATCAGACCCCTGGCGTACGCTTTACAGGTCTCTTAGTGGCTGTGAATGACATAATCAGACCCCTGGCGTACGCTTTACAGGTCTCTTAGTTACTGTGAATGACATAATCAGACCCCTGGCGTACGCTTTACAGGTCTCTTAGTAGCTGTGAATGACATAATCAGACCCCTGGCGTACGCTTTACAGGTCTCTTAGTAGCTGTGAATGACATAATCAGACCCCTGGCATACGTTTTACAGGTCTCTTAGTGGCTGTGTATGACATAATCAGACCCCTGGCATACGCTTTACAGGTCTCTTAGTGGCTGTGAATGACATAATCAGACCCCTCGCGTACGCTTTACAGGTCTCTTAGTAGCTGTGAATGACATAATCAGACCCCTGGCGTACGTTTTACAGGTCTCTTAGTGGCTGTGAATGACATAATCAGACCCCTGGCGTACGTTTTACAGGTCTCTTAGTGGCTGTGAATGACATAATCAGACCCCTGGCATACGTTTTACAGGTTTCCCAATGGAGCAAGGGGTTATCTGTTGATTGAGAGTTTAAGAGGCTTGATTGAGAGGCTTTAAACTCTGTAATAAAATATGATGTGAATGTATGGTCTTTAAGAATGGTTGTATTCAACCTCCAATGTCTTGACCGATTGGATGCTCCGTTGAGTTTTATGTCCAGGATCACCTCAGCATGATCAGATATGACTATGCTTCCTATCCTAGCGGATGAAACAGACTGCAAAGACGTCCTGGGCATAAAACAGTAATCTATTCTAGTCTGACATCCATGAGGTGCAGAGAAGAAAGTGAACTCTCTGTTGGAGGGATGAAAGTTCTCCAAACATCAGCATACCCCCAGATCATCACAAATAGCTTTAAGTGACTTAGCTTGAGGAGAGAGTGAAGCTATACAGCTGGGACACTTATCAATAAGGGGGTTCAACAAACAATTAAAATCTCCTCCAACCACTGCAGTGTCTGAGTTTAATTCTGAAAAGTCTAGAAATACCTTAGTGAGGAAATCAGGGGGGTGAGCAGGGGGGAAGTAATTATTCATTATGGAAATGTTATGCCCTTGTAAAGTACCATTAATTATAACAAAGCGACCAAATTTATCTTTCACACAATTCAAGACCTTAAGTGGTAAGTTCTTTTTCACCAGAATTGCTACTCCTCTACTTCTAGATGTAAATGATGAGAAAAACACTTGACCAAACCCTCCTTGTTGCAATGTCAGATGTTACTTATCATCCAAATGAGTTTCTTGCAACAGGGCGATATCAATATTTTCTTTTTTCAAAAAAAGACAGTACCTTCTTCCTTTTAATGGGGTTATTTGCTCCCTCTAATGGTCCATGTACATACACGCAGTCTGTGACCTGCCATTGCACCTTGACCATTCAATATCCAGTCTGAATCCTACTGTAAAAGTGGGGTGGTACCTTTTTCCATGTGTTGAACTCTCTTCTATCTCACCGAGCATAAACAAACGATATGAACCCTGAACTCGAACTATACTAAACCCAAAAACGAAACTTGTAAAGATCCAAAAGGGGGTTTTCCCACTAGCTAACATGCAGGGGATTTCAACTTTCCAACGTAGACTCTTAAGTCCGCATTGCCGCTCAATAGCCTCATCCTTTATATATATGGAAATGAAAATCAATAGAAGAAGATTGAGGCTCTTCCACCTAAAACCAAGCCTGGGCACCAATATGGATTCACACATATCTCAGCCTGAGCTATAGCGGCAGTTACTTTAGCAAGAAAAATAATAAAGATACGAATATTACTGAACCGGAGCATGTGAGAACTCACACCACTGTTTCATGATCAGATTCAAATGAAAATACAAAAGTTATCCAGCTTAAGGTGCAGCTTAAAGTTATTTACCCGAGAGAGTCAATAAACGCAGCAGCCTCTTCAGGTGTGTAGACTTTTTTAGGCGATCCGTTGACCATAATCTTCAATGTGGCCGGGTACAACAGTGCGTAGTCCATCTTCATTCCCCTGAGTCGAGCCTTCGCCTCATCAAACGCTTTGCGTCTTCGTACAACCGCTGTGGAATGATCATTGAAGAATGAGACCTTTGGACCTTTACGTTGACTACCGTCAGAGCCGATGTTTCTAGCCGCATCCATGACGCGCTGCTTGTCGGTGAAGTTGTGGAACTTTATAACCACTGGCCGCGGGCGCTGGTTGGGACCAGGTATCGGTGCTTGAGAGAGATGGGCCCTGTCCAGCTTCACACGACCAGCCTTAGTGTCCATTTGTAGGTAGCCAGGGATCCATTCCTCAATTTTTCTTACTGAACGTGTCCCTTCAGAATTTTCCGGGAGTCCCACAACACGAATATTGCATCTGCGTCCTCGATTATCCAAGTCGTCAATGTGCTCCGCCATTTTGCGCACCTGTTTCTCAAGTGCTTTTATCTTAGTGTCCATAGATGTAGTTGAAGTTTCCACTGTAGCAATTCTTCCTTCTGCCTCATCAACACGTTTGACAACCCACTGTAGTTCAGCTAAATGGCCTGCTATTGCTTCCAAGACCGTTCTTATCTTAACATCGATCACTCACGTTAGCTAGCTCCTCCTGCACATCTACAGAGATGGTGGTTTTGGTCGAGTTCTTAGTAGTTCTGTTGGGCATATTGTCAAGGTTTTTGAGAAATAGCCATCAAGACTCATTGTAGGATAACTTATTTAGCCAATTCTACCACTTTTTCAAGCTAGGAGATGAATGTAAAAATATACATTGACGAATGCCACGGGAGCTCGCTGAAACACAGTGTTCTCGCTATGGCGCCATTTTGTCCCCCCCTATGATTGTTATTTAAGTAGGGCTGTGTGGCCGGGCAGGAAGTGTAGCTGTGGCTGTGTGGCCGGGCAGGAAGTGTAGCTGTGGCTGTGTGGCCGGGCAGGAAGTGTAGCTGTGGCTGTGTGGCCGGGCAGGAAGTGTAGCTGTGGCTGTGTGGCCGGGCAGGAAGTGTAGCTGTGGCTGTGTGGACCCTAATGGGGATCCTAATAAAATACCAAAAAATATCAATGATGAGAGGTCAGGGGTCACTAGGCTCAGGCAGCTGGTGATCTCTGACCCCCCCCCCCTCATGCCATCTGTGACACCAGGCTGCAGTCTATACATGGTCCCCCATTGGAACACCCTCATATATGCATAGAAAATATAATATCTTATTGGTGCCATGCTGATTCCAACTTGAAGGTATGGTATTGTGCTATACTGGAAGAATAGAGGGTATCCCATTCACCATCCTGACCCACTACTCTTTTGTGGTGGAAGTTAGACCTCTTGGCTTCATAGCAGTCTTGTTCTTTCTCTGTTTACATCATCTCTGGGCTGTTCAAAGGACCACCAAATGTTGGATTCACATAGATTGATATCCGTTTTCCTGAATGGAAGGCCCTTTCTGGACAATGCTGTAGTGTGTCACTCACTGTTTTCCATTTGTTTGGAGGAATTTCCTGTTGTCTTCGTAATAGCAGAGCCTTGTGGGAAAGAGTTGACCCGTAAAGGAATACATCCCTGTGGGGGTTTACTATCCTTGTGGGGACTAGAAGTCCTCACAAGGATAGTAAAACAAGGAAAATACAGACAAGTGGGGACATTTAGGCTTAAGGGTAGGGTTATAATTAGTTAGGGTTAGGAGTTCGGTTAAGGGTTAAGGGTTAGGGGTTAGGGGAAAAGAGGATTTTGAACAGGAATCAATTGTTTGGTCCCCACAAGTATAGTTAAACAAATGTGTGTGTGTATATATATATATTATGTGTGTGTGTGTGGGTTTGTTTGTGTTATTTAGTCACCTGGACACTACATGACATACTGGTCCAGTGTCTGTCTGTCTACCATCTGCCCTATAAAAGTGCTGGTGTCTTTTGACTGACTGTGTTGGCTGAGAGAACATGTGTCACTATGAGTGTGTGAGGGCATTTGCTGAAACATTGTTATGCTAAAGTCACTGTGGCTTAGCGGCCCTCGCTGTGAATGAAAGGTCACAGGTCAACGGGCTGTTCAGACTTCCATCTGCAACTGTGGGTCTGGATATCAGTCTGGAGGATTTAGATAGCAGACAAGGGCAACACACTTTTCTCTCTCTCTCTCTCTTGCTCTCTCTCTGTGTATGTGTTTGAGTGTAAAAAGTCTATATATATTGAAATGACATGTATGTTTCTTAAAATGTAACACATATCAAGACATCTGAAACAGAATGTAATGGTGTACACATTAGAAAACCTACCGCTAGGAGGTGAAGGGCATGTCGCCATCTAGTGACAGCTTTCATGAAAGCATGCATGCATACTGTTTGTCTGTCTGTCTGTCTGTCTGTCTGTCTGTCTGTCTGTCTGTCTGTCTGTCTGTCTGTCTGTCTGTCTGTCTGTCTGTCTGTCTGTCTGTCTGTCTGTCTGTCTGTCTGTCTGTCTGTCTGTCTGTCTGTCTGTCTGTCTGTCTGTCTGTCTGTCTGTCTGTCTGTCTGTCTGTCTGTCTGTCTGTCTGTCTGTCTGTCTGTCAAATGTAAAATGTGAGTAAAATGTGGTCATTGAGCCATTGAGTAAAGTGTGGTCACAAATACAATGTTTTCTGACACAAGCCAAGTAGACCAGGTTCCAGTACTGTTCATTCTTATGCATTTCCTTGGTGTTTCCTTGTATCTTTCAGATAATGTAGACTAGAAGAATGCATGTAAGAAGAATTTATATAGATGTCCATACATCATCACACAAGTAGAAGGCATCAGGTGTATAATCTCCCATGTCTTCTGTGTCTCTGCCTGGAGGAGGGGAAGAGCAAGTCCAGGGTGTGTGCCAATGTATTCTGTGGGGCTGGCAGGGAGTGTACTGTGACAGAGAAAGGGGAACCTTCCTGCCTGTGCATCGAGGTGAGTCTTAGCCTACACACACACACACACACACACACACACACACACACACACACACACACACACACACACACACACACACACACACACACACACACACACACACACACACACACACACACACACACACACACACACACACACACACACACACGCAGGCATGCCTGCACTCTCACACACAAACACACACACGGTACGCACATGCATGCATGCATTCTCACACATACACACACACAAATTCCTGGCAAAGACCAAATGTCTCACTCCACAGATTGAAAATGGGTGCTCTCTCTCTCTGTCTTCAGCAATGTAAACCTCACAAGCGCTCTGTGTGTGGCAGTAATGGTAAGACGTACCACAACCACTGTGAGCTCCACCGCGACGCCTGCCTGACCGGCCTCAAGATCCAGGTGTACCACGACGGTCACTGTGAAGGTAGGGGACCCTGAAAATAATCTCCAGGTTGTCTGAGGCATAGAAATATATTACTAGAATGGACAAAGCCCCTCAGACCATACACATTTCAATGAAACACATATGTACACTCAATATGACTGCTGGTCTTCCCATCACAGAGCATTACCTTGAATAGGAAAGTCTGTGCTGGGAACTTTATTTCTGTGTTCCAACGGACAATCTGCAATAAAGAGGAGATTAAGCAAAGTGTTTGCAGTTGTTTTGATTGTGTTATGATTTCTTTCAGAGAAAAAGACAGACAAAGCTGTTGCTGCTAGCCCAAGTAAGTATACTGCCTAAGGTCATGAGGCCCATTGTCTCAGAGAGGTTCATGAATAATTGATTAATGATAGCAGTAGGTTCATTTTATACTATCCTTGCATGCACTTTAGAAGATACACTGTTGGATATTCCTTTACACTATCACACAACAGCTAGCTATGTGCTCAAGGGAAACACACACACACTCACACCCAGCCCCCACCCAACACACACACACAAACAGAAGTACTCTCACATACTTAGTTCCAGTAGAAACACGCTGTAAATATGAGCGAGTCTGTATAGTCATTTAGCTGTCTGCAGTACTGACCCTCTCTACTCTCTCCCTCTCTGCCTGTGTAGTCGTGTGCTACCTGGCCAACAGGAACGAGTTGCGCAGCCGGGTCATCCAGTGGCTGCAGAATGAGGTGGTCCCTGACGGCTGGTTCGCCAAGGGCTCCAACTTCTCCAACATCCTGCTCAAGTACTTTAAGGTAGGTTGGATTTGTGGGGTGTTTGTGGGGTTGGGTGGGTGGTTAGGTGTGTGTGGTTGTGGTTGTGGGCCCAGTGTGTGCCTGGTTGTGTGTGTGTGTGTGTGTGTAATGATGCTTTCGTAGTTGAACTATTGCTGGAAAACTGCAAGGAAAAGTACCGGACAGCACACAGTATTTAAAGTGGAGTGGAGGTGTATTTATTTCTAGTCCTGTACTTCTAGAAAGTCCTCCTCTGTCCTCACCTTAATAAAACGGCTAAGATTACAATCCGTTAGCATGTATGGACTACTTAATGACTCCGTAAGCAGCGGAATGATACACTTCACTTGCAGCAGCTCTAAGGAGACAGAATCAGTTGAAAATTCACCGAGTTCTCCCCCTCTGTCAGTTAGTTATCTTGTTTGTTCTGTGGGCCAAGCTACACAGCATGGAAAACGCCCCACAGCAAGAACAGACTGTTTAACGTTCTTCCCACTGCCCAGCACTTGATCACATAAAAATGTATGAATGAATATTCCTACAGGACTATGACAATGGAGACTCCCAGCTGGATTCCACTGAGTTCCTTAAGTTCCTCCAGCACAACGAAACAGCCATCAACATTACGTCATATGCTGACGAGGAGAACAACCGCCTGCTCAGGTGAGCCCCAACCACTGGCCCAGGGTCAGTAGTGCACAGCTGTCAATCATGACAGGTATAATGCATTCTAAAGGCATAATGTCTTATAATCATGTCGTAATGATCCTGACTGAGAGCCAGACGTTTTGAGTTCGTATACATTTTCATATCAGTAAGTGTTACTTACTGATATTTGCTGAGTGCAGTGCATTCTCTTCAAGTAGTAGCAACATAATGATGGTTTATCTCAACATATTGGTATCTCGGTAATGTGGATTTCTGTGTTGAATAAGAATGCTTACTTAAAAGACTAATGACTGTACCTGGCAATCATTTGTTTTCAATTGCTGCTTGAAGAAAAGAGAAGAATTCTCCACCGACACATTATCATATTATAAATGGGGCTCAGCACTTAATGAGCTCCCTAAGCAAATTAGCAGGGTTTTAATTTCCAGCGCCAAATCAGGAACTTAACTTCAAAATAAGTTAAACAGCCATTTTCTGGGACTAACACTAATTTAATTCAAGACATGGAGTACATGGAGCAATTGAAAGCAATGGAAAGGCCATGATGAAGCAACTGCTTGCACTGCTAATAGGTATTTGATTGAGGTCTTTCAGTGAATCGGTTATTGCCATATTGATATAAAACTACCGTATACAGAAGCAATGGCAACTTGTATAATACATCAATATATTGTCACGGGCGTCGTAAGAAGTGGACCAAAGTGTAGCATGGTGAGCGTACATATTCCTTTTATTTATAGAAATGTAGCCAACAAAGCAAGCAAGCAAACAAGCAAACAAGCAAACAAGCAAGCAAGCAAGCAAGCAAGCAAGCAAGCAAGCAAGCAAGCAAGCAAGCGAGTGAAGCTTAACTTCAGCTATAAATGCCTCTAACAAAGTCAACTACCCACAAACAACAGGGAAAGAAGGCTGCCTAAGTATGATTCGCAATCAGAGACAACGATAGACAGCTGTCCCTGATTGAGAACCATACCCGGCCAAAACAAAGAAATACAAAAACATAGAAAATAGAACATAGAATGCCCACCCAAATCACACACTGACCAACCCAAAATAGAGACGTAAAAAGCTCTAAGGTCAGGGTGTGACATATATGCTATTCAAATTCTGTGGAATTCAGTTGTTCAGTTCTTGCCCTAACTCTGATGTTGAACTGTTCAGTTGTTAGTATCTAATCACCCTGCTGCACCTTTGCAGCCATGGTGAGTGTGCTGTAGATTACTACAGTTGAGACTGTATGGAATCATCAAAAAATGTAATTGATTAGGATGAGGGATGTAGATTTGTTATATCACAGTTGTTTACATGGTGACCTCGAGACAGGGTGTACAAGGGCAGGGGGATGGGTGATTTGGGGGGGCTGAAAGTGCTGTTTTGGCAGTTCTGCAATGGTGAGGCAGCTTGTTTTGATGGGATGTGGTGGTGGGTGTGGGTGGCAATGGGGCCGCTGTCCTGTGGGACCATACCCTCTCTCATGCATCATGGGTCTGGGAGCGGGCGCAGAGAGCGACACAGGGATTTGGGCAGTATCAACTCTCATTCATGTGTGGAATCTTCCTCCCAATTTGTGTCGGCTGGCTATCTGGGGTCATCTGTGAGATCGACTAGAGTTAAAGGGCAACTGGACTGGCAGTAGGCCCAGTCTAAGGAACATTTACAGTGCATTCGGAAAGTAGTCAGTCCTCTCCCCTTTGTCCACATTTTGTTATGTTACAACCTTATTCTAAAATGGATTCAATTCATTTTTTCCCTCATTAATCTACACATAATGACAAAGCAAAAACAGGTTTTAAAATATGTTTGCAAATGTATTAGAAATAAAAAACAGAAATATATTTGAACGGGGTATGGTAGGAGGTGCCAGGCACACAGGTTGGTGTCAAGAACTGCAACGCTGCTGGGTTTTTTCAACGCTCAACAGTTAAATTGTTTATTTTTTATTTTTTTATTTCACCTTTATTTAACCAGGTAGGCTAGTTGAGAACAGGTTCTCATTTGCAACTGCGACCTGGCCAAGATAAAGCATAGCAGTGTGAACAGACAACACAGAGTTACACATGGAGTAAACAATTAACAAGTCAATAACACAGAGAAAAAAAGGGGAGTCTATATACAATGTGTGCAAAAGGCATGAGGAGGTAGGCGAATAATTACAATATTGCAGATTAACACTGGAGTGATAAATGATCAGATGATCATGTACAGGTAGAGATATTGGTGTGCAAAAGAGCAGAAAAGTAAATAAATAAAAACTGTGGGGATGAGGTAGGTGAAAATGGGTGTGCTATTTACCAATAGATTATGTACAGCTGCAGCGATCGGTTAGCTGCTCAGCTAGCTGATGTTTGAAGTTGGTGAGGGAGATAAAAGTCTCCAACTTCAGCGATTTTTGCAATTCGTTCCAGTCACAGGCAGCAGAGTACTGGAACGAAAGGCGGCCGAATGAGGTGTTGGCTTTAGGGATGATCAATGAGATACACCTGCTGGAGCGCGTGCTACGGATGGGTGTTGCCATCGTGACCAGTGAGCTGAGATAAGGCGGAGCTTTGCCTAGCATGGCCTTGTAGATGACCTGAAGCCAGTGGGTCTGGCGACGAATATGTAGCGAGGGCCAGCCGACTAGAGCATACAAGTCGCAGTGGTGGGTAGTATAAGGTGCTTTAGTGACAAAACGGATGGCACTGTGATAAACTGCATCCAGTTTGCTGAGTAGAGTGTTGGAAGCAATTTTGTAGATGACGTCGCCGAAGTCGAGGATCGGTAGGATAGTCAGTTTTACTAGGGTAAGCTTGGCAGCGTGAGTGAAGGAGGCTTTGTTGCGGAATAGAAAGCCGATTCTTGATTTAATTTTCGATTGGAGATGTTTGATATGGGTCTGGAAGGAGAGTTTGCAGTCTAGCCAGACACCTAGGTACTTATAGGTGTCCACATATTCAAGGTCGGAACCATCCAGTGTGGTGATGCTAGTCGGGCATGCGGGTGCAGGCAGCGATCGGTTGAAAAGCATGCATTTGGTTTTACTAGCGTTTAAGAGCAGTTGGAGGCCACGGAAGGAGTGTTGTATGGCATTGAAGCTCGATTGGAGGTTAGATAGCACAGTGTCCAATGACGGGCCGAAAGTGTATACAATGGTGTCGTCTGCGTAGAGGTGGATCAGGGAATCGCCCGCAGCAAGAGCAACATCATTGATATACACAGAGAAAAGAGTCGGCCCGAGAATTGAACCCTGTGGCACCCCCATAGAGACTGCCAGAGGACCGGACAACATGCCCTCCGATTTGACACACTGAACTCTGTCTGCAAAGTAATTGGTGAACCAGGCAAGGCAGTCATCCGAAAAACCGAGGCTACTGAGTCTGCCGATAAGAATATGGTGATTGACAGAGTCGAAAGCCTTGGCAAGGTCGATGAAGACGGCTGCACAGTACTGTCTTTTATCGATGGCGGTTATGATGTCGTTTAGTACCTTGAGTGTGGCTGAGGTGCACCCGTGACCGGCTCGGAAACCAGATTGCATAGCGGAGAAGGTACGGTGGGATTCGAGATGGTCAGTTTCCCGTGTGTATCAAGAATGGTCCACCACCCAAAGGACATCCAGCCAACGTGACACAACTGTGGGAAGCATTGGAGTCAACATGGGCCAGCAACCATGTGGAATGCATTTGACACCTTGTAGAGTCGATTCCCTAACGAATTGAGGATTTTCTGAGGGCAAAAGGGGCTGGGGTGCAAGTCAATAATGTTTTGTCAACTCAGTGTATATACATTAGCTCCAGTGAAATGGCAGTAACAGTAGTCTGTTTAACTGTATTTCCCTCCTGTGTCTTATTGGTCCTGTTGTTCATGACCCCACCTCTCCTGTTGGTGTCTAGGAGCCTGTGTGTGGATGCCCTCATCGAGCTCTCAGACGAGAACACGGACTGGAAGTTGAGCTTCGATGAGTTCCTAAACTGCTTCAAGCCTGGCTTCAACCCACCAGAGAGAAGTAAGACTGACACCATATACAGTATCTTCCTGTTATGTGTTTTTCCCGTGTTCAATCCCTACGTTTGTTAAAAATGTGATTTAATTATTCAACCATTTTAAAAACACATTAAAAAAAGACCCTTTCATAAATGAAATACTGTTACCAAAGAAAATAAAAATTAAGATGTCCAGAAACTGCTTCTCCAATAAAGATCCCCGATTACGCTTGTAGGCAATGTCATGGCAACGTTAGCTATCTATGGTTATGCGCAGAAACATGTCATCGGGTCTATAGGTTGTGTCTATCGATTGACTGTCACGCCTGCTCCCGCTCTGAGGCTGCCCAGCAGTACGCACTCCTGCCACCATCATTACGCACACCTGCTTCCCTCGTCACGCGTATCTGCGATCATTTGGACTCACCTGGACACAATCACCTGCTCTCATTACCTCCCCTATATCTGTCTGTTCACCGGCTCTGTTCCCCGCTTCAGCATATTGTCGTCATGTCGTTTTGTTCCCCCCGTTCTGACGCTGGTCCTGTTCCATGTCCGTTCTTTAAATTGTTAGGTTCTAATCTTCAGAGTAAAAACTCTACGGACACTATGAAAGCTTAACCAAGTTTATTCTTCCCAGAGGATCAATACAGCTGCATCAGGCGACCAGGTATTCACACAAGCACTGATATTTAACTATGCTGAGTCTCCTCCTACACATCATGAACAGCCAATGCATCTCTGTTGCTAGACAGAACCTTAGTGATATCTGTTCCTCCTCACTTCATCTAACCTGACATCTACCCCAAAGTGATCACTCCTCCCCAACTCACGGCTGTTATGGTGACTGGGACCAGACTGTGTCTCTTCTCATCCCAGAGGATCCCTCCCATGGGATCCCTGATGGCTAACAATAACATATCCTGACATAATGTAAACGTTATACATTACCCTCTCTCCCTCAGTGACATGAATACGTTTTTTCTCATTCTCAGAACCCAACAAAATTTTAAACTCCCTGTACCTGCTTCTCGTTATCGGTTTTTACATTTAAAGAACATTCACAAATAAGGAATCATTTTCACTTCTCCTACTGATTTCCCAAAACCCGGTCTGGTCCGTTGAGACTGCTTCGCAAGGCGCTCCCAAAAGTATTTGTTATGCTGGTGAATGAGGACCCAAAAGCGACTTAACGAAAACAGAGTCTTTATTCCAGTATATGACAAAAGTAATAATCCTGGAAAAATCAAGAAGAAAACAAAACAGGAAAAAACTTAAATCCACTCGTAGTAACGAGGACAGACTGGAGACTCGAACATTGACTGCAGGTTGCTTCGGGAAGGCACCGACAGTAGCGAACTAAGACACCTGCTCACACGCAGCATCTGAAGGAGACAAAACACGACAGGGCGAGACAAGGACACAGAACAGCGTACATCATACAAGGATCCGACAAGGACAGAAGCAGAAAACAAGGGGAGAAATAGGGGATCTAATCAGAGGGCAAAATAGGGGACAGGTGTGAAAAGAGTAAATGAGTGAGTTAGGAGAATGAGGAACAGCTGGGAGCAGGAACGGAACGATAGAGAGAAGAGAGAGAGGGAGGGGGAGAGAGAGGGATAGAAAAAGGGAACGAACCTAATAAGACCAGCAGGGGGAAACGAACAGAAGGGAAAGCACAAGGACAAGACAATATATGACAAAACATGACAGTACCCCCCACTCACCGAGCGCCTCCTGGCGCACTCGAGGAGGAACACTGGCGGCAACGGAGGAAATCATAGATCACAAACGGTCCAGCACGTCCCGAGAAAGAACCCAACTCCTCTCCTCAGGACCGTAACGGAAGACGAAGAAGAGGGAATCTAGGGCTACTACTCTAAAAAAAATGAGACACGGGTAGAGAACTGTAAGCTTTAGAGCAAACAGGACCAAACAGGCCAGGAGAGTAACAACTAGGGACAGACTGAGACACAGCAAGGCTAAGACCAGGAACAGGAGAGAGGCGGTGGCTGTGGACAGACTGAGACACAGCAAGTGCAGGAGCAGGACCAGGAGAGATGCGGTGGCAGGGAACAGACTGAGACACAGCAAGGGCAGGAGAGATGCGGTGGCTGGGGACAGACTGAGACCCAGCAAGACCAGGAGCAGAAGCAGAAAAAAAGTTACCAGACTTATTCTGCGCGCAGTCCGAACAAGCAGCCACGAAACGGCGCGTGTCACGCTCCTGAGTAGGCCACCAAAACCGCTGGCGAATAGAAGCAAGCGTACCCCGAATGCCGGGGTGGCCAGCTAACTTGGCAGAGTGCGCCCACTGAAGAACAGCCGGACGAGTAGAGACAGGAACGAAAAGAAGGTTACTAGGACAAGCGCGCGGCGACGGAGTGTGAGTGAGTGCTTGCTTAACCTGTCTCTCAATTCCCCAGACAGTCAACCCGACAACACGCCCATCAGGAAGAATCCCCTCGGGATCGGTAGAAGCCACAGAAGAACTAAAGAGACGGGATAAAGCATGAGGCTTGGTGTTCTTAGTACCCGGGCAATAAGAAATAACGAACTCGAAACGAGCGAAAAACAACGCCCAACGAGCATGACGCGCATTCAGTCGTTTGGCAGAACGGATGTACTCAAGGTTCCTTTGGTCAGTCCAAACGACAAAAGGAACGGTCGCCCCCTCCAACCACTGTCGCCATTCGCCTAGGGCTAAACAGATGGCGAGCAGTTCGCGGTTAGCCACATCATAGTTACGTTCCGACGGCGACAGGCGATGAGAAAAATACGCGCAAGGATGGACCCCATCGTCAGTATCGGAGCGCTGGGACAGAATGGCTCCCACGCCCACCCCCGACGCGTCAACCTCGACAATGAACTGTTTAGTGACGTCAGGTGCAACAAGGATAGGAGCGGATGCAAAACGCTTCTTGAGGAGATCAGAACAACAATCATACGACCGGTGAGGAGGAAGGGAGTTGGTTCTGGACCGACTGAAGACCGTGTGCAGATCATGATATTCCTCCAGCACTCCTGTCAAATCACCAGGTTCCTCCTGTGAAGAGGGAGCAGAAGAAACAGGAGGAATAGCAGACATTAAACACTTCACATGACAAGAAACGTTCCAGGAAAGGATAGAATTACTAGACCAATCAAAAGAAGGATTATGACACACTAGCCAGGGATGACCCAAAACAACAGGTGTAAAAGGTGAACAAAAAATCAAAAAAGAAATGGTCTCACTATGGTTACCAGATACTGTGAGGGTTAAAGGTAGTGTTTCACATAATATACTGGGGAGAGGACTACCATCCAAGGCGAACATGACCGTGGGCTCCCCTAACTGTCTGAGAGGAATGTCATGTTCCCGAGCCCAGGCTTCGTCCATAAAACAGCCCTCCGCCCCAGAGTCTATTAATGCACTGCAGGAAGCTGCCGATCCGGTCCAGCGTAGATGGACCGGCAAGGTAGTACAGGTACTTGATGGAGAGGACAGTCTAGTAGCGCTTATCAGTCGCCCTCCGCTAACTGATGAGCTCTGGCCTTTAGCTGGACATGAAATGACAAAATGACCAGCGGAACCGCAATAGAGACAGAGACGGTTGGTGATTCTCCGTTCCCTCTCCTTAGTCGAAATGCGAATACCCCCCAGCTGCATGGGCTCAACACCTGAGTCAGTGGGGAAAGATGGTAGTGTCGGAGAGAGGGGGGACACAGTTAACGCGAGCTCTCTTCTATGAGCTCGGTGACGAAGATCTACCCGTCGTTCAATGCGAATAGCGAGTTCAATCAAAGAATCCACGCTGGATGGAACCTCCCGAGAGAGAATCTCATCCTTAACCTTAGCGTGGAGTCCCTCCAGAAAACGAGCGAGCAACGCCTGCTCGTTCCAGTTACTGGAGGCAGCAAGAGTGCGAAACTCTATAGAGTAATCCGTTATGGATCGATTACCTTGACATAGGGAAGACAGGGACCAGGAAGCTTCTTTCCCAAAAACAGAACGATCAAAAACCCTTATCATCTCCTCTTTAAAGTTCAGATAATCGTTAGTACACTCAGCGCTTGCCTCCCAGATAGCTGTGCCCCACTGCCGAGCCCGACCAGTAAGGAGTGATATGACGTAGGCAATCCGAGCTCTCTCTCTTGAGTATGTGTTGGGCAGGAGAGAGAACACAATATCACACTGGGTGAGAAAGGAGCGGCACTCAGTGGGCTGCCCAGAGTAACATGGTGGGTTATTAACCCTAGGTTCCGGAGACTCGGAAGACCCGGAAGTAGCTGGTGGCACGAGACGAAGACTCTGATACTGTCCTGAGAGGTCGGAGACCTGAGCGGCCAGGGTCTCAACGGCATGCCGAGCAGCAGACAATTCCTGCTCGTGTCTGCCGAGCATCGCTCCCTGGAACTCAAGAGTAGAGTAGAGAGAATCCATAGTCGCTGGGTCCATTACTGGTCGGATCCTTCTGTTATGCTGGTGAATGAGGACCCAAAAGCGACTTAACGAAAACAGAGTCTTTATTCCAGTATATGACAAAAGTAATAATCCTGGAAAAATCAAGAAGAAAACAAAACAGGAAAAAACTTAAATCCACTCGTAGTAACGAGGACAGACTGGAGACTCGACCATTGACTGCAGGTTGCTTCGGGAAGGCACCGACCGTAGCGAACTAAGACACCTGCTCACACGCAGCATCTGAAGGAGACAAAACACGACAGGGCGAGACAAGGACACAGAACAGCGTACATCATACAAGGATCCGACAAGGACAGAAGCGGAAAACAAGGGGAGAAATAGGGGATCTAATCAGAGGGCAAAATAGGGGACAGGTGTGAAAAGAGTAAATGAGTGAGTTAGGAGAATGAGGAACAGCTGGGAGCAGGAACGGAACGATAGAGAGAAGAGAGAGAGGGAGGGGGAGAGAGAGGGATAGAAAAAGGGAACGAACCTAATAAGACCAGCAGGGGGAAACGAACAGAAGGGAAAGCACAAGGACAAGACAATATATGACAAAACATGACAGTATTGGCCTCTTTGATCTCTGGGTTTGAAAACTCTGTGCTGTTACTGATCAACATGTCATTTCCTGTGATGTCCATTGACTTCCTGTTATCTGCTTCCTGTAGAGTGTGCCCTGGAGGATGAGACCTATGAGGACGGGGCAGAGACTCAGGTGTAACCGCTGTGTCTGTGCCTGTGGGAACTGGGTCTGCACAGCTGTGACCTGTGAAGGTGAGACTAGCTGTCTTACACCTGCCTTTATAGTAGGCCCTTACTGATCTAGGTCATAGTGTGAGGGGATTGTGTGCTAAGATGAATTATGTTCTTTCTCTCTCCCTCTCTCTATTTATGTCTGTCTCTTCCCTCGCTTTATCACTCTCTCTCTCTCTCTCCCTGTCCATATTGGCTTGTGTCTCGCTTCCTCTGTCCCCTCTCCTCACTATCTTTCTCTCTCTCTTTCTCTCTCTCTCTCGCTTTTTCTCTCTCTCTCTATTTCTCCCTCCCTCCCTCCCTCCCTAACTCCCTCCCTCCCTGCAGATAAGGTGCCTGCAGTGGAGAAGACTGAAGGTGCTGACCAGGAGATGACAGAGGAGGAGTGGACACGGCGAGTGGCTGAGCTCAATAAACATCAGGTTAGTCTGGAACAATGAATAGCACATTACGTTTTGCTGCTACTTGTTAAAGGGGCAATCTGCAGTTGCTACATATATTTTTGGACTTATAAATAATTATATGTACCCATTCACTCTTAAAGAGTCAAATTTGTAAATGCCTCAAAACATGTTTAATAAACTATAATTCTGATATAATGGATGGTCAGTCCTTACATCCATAGCTCTGTCTATGAATTTTTCCAGCCCATCCCTCAGCTTTTAATCGAAACACTTAAGAAGTGTTATTGTTTCAATCGTGGCTTGCCCCTTTAAGTAACAGTATAGGTCAATGAGGCTGTGTACTTATACAATACACACACCTGTACTTAGAACTTTATGAGTCAATTACTGTATTAATCAGAGCCGATATTTGGTAAAGTTTACATGCCCATGCTTCTAGGTATGTCTCACTTTTTGGCTGTGTCTTTACTGTACATCAGACCTGGGTTTTGCTTTCTTTTTAGTACTAGGCACATTTGATTGAGCCTGCCTGGGGTGCCAGATGGGCGGTGTTTGCACATATGGGACTATTCCATTGGTTCCATCGCGTCAGGCAAGCTCAACCAAGAGCAGCTAATGTATTTTAAACGATATGAACCCATGCTGTGTATACAGTGTATCATAAGGGTACTTGTACTACAGTAGCCAATAATCTTGTTCCTTTAACTCCTGTTAGGAAACTGTGGAGAAGATTAACATTTGAAAGAGAGAGAGAGAGAGAGAGAGAGAGAGAGAGAGAGAGAGAGAGAGAGAGAGAGAGAGAGAGAGCCCTCTTTCAGTCCCACCATCAACAATCACTATCTGGCTGAAGCTTTGGAGCTTGTACTGCTGCGAAAGGAATTATTGTTTTTAGATTTAAAATGTTAATTATTATGATTTTTTAAAAACTGTACCAATGTCTATTGTAATATTATTGTGTATAGGGGAGACTAGTTTAATTGTGTGTACCGTACCGTCAAACACAGTCCTGTTATCCTATTTGAGTAACACTCCGAAGACTTGGTAAGAATCCATGTCACCTAGTGGTGGGGTAATATTTGTATTAATTTGAGTTAATTTGTTGTTTTTGTTTTCTGTCAGTCAAATGAGCTCATCTATAGAAAAGAGAAGAGTGTGTGAATTGGACATAATAAGGAAAGCACAAGTTGTAAGAACTACTGTTAAAAAAAAAATGACTTCACAGTTGCCACGTCACATACCCAACCCCATCACAGAGGGTTGAGATAAGCAATTCGGCGAGAAAGCATAATCAGATGCATTGACCTTACAGGGCTGCTCTTCCAGACACCTGGGTATTTTATTGGGCCAGTAAATCACATGAAGGATGAACACATGGCTGAGTTGTAAATGTACCTGAATACCATTGTAAATCCATCAACAGTGTGATTACACTTGCCTGGCAGTGTTACTACTCATATCATATCTGTGATATATACAGTAAAAACCCATTGACCCATAACATCTGATGGTGCCAGGGTTCAATCTGTTAGGAAAAGGGAAATTAAGAAAGTCCACACTCAGTCTTAGACAAGAACTTGTATTCCAGCTCTACTTTCTGAGGTAGCCTAGTGGTTAGAGCGTTGGACTAGTAACCGGAAGGTTGCAAGTTCAAAACCCCCGAGCTGACAAGGTACAAAATCTGTTGTTCTGCCCCTGAACAGGCAGTTAAGGCACTGTTCTGAGGCCGTCATTGAAAATAAGAATTTGTTCTTAA
This sequence comes from Oncorhynchus gorbuscha, assembly GCF_021184085.1. Taxonomy (NCBI): domain Eukaryota; kingdom Metazoa; phylum Chordata; class Actinopteri; order Salmoniformes; family Salmonidae; genus Oncorhynchus; species Oncorhynchus gorbuscha. Next base: position 43,927,635 of record NC_060193.1, read on the forward strand.
CTGACTTGCCTAGTTAAATGAAGGTCAAAAAAAGAATGCTGTCCATCTGAGTTATTACTCCATCAAATGAATTGAATGCCAAAGCACTAGCCTGGATACGGATTTGGATTGTGAAGTGAAACTGAAGAATTCAGTATGGATCCAGGCTACCAAAACACATGGATGGTGCTTGTTTGAATCACTGTAAGTGACAGTACTGTATTGCTAGGAGAGTTCGCGATAAAGTTTGTGTCTCCTTCTCATGCTTTGCCAACAGTACTGCAATTCATTTGATCGTTGATGTGTCTTTTGGGGAGCTGATGCACGTCGGTCTCTCGGGATATAGGTGCTTTGGTTGGATGACTTTGTTCGGGTACAAGGATTGGGGAAAACAACTTCTACAAAACATGTTTGATGGCATAACTGAAACCAAAGGTCAAATGCAAGATACCTGAAGTACAGTATGTGTAGTAACTTTTAGAAAGTTAGTGCCTTACATTTTCACTAAGACCTCGGGGACGTCTGTCACTATGAAACCATGCCAAATGTATGGTCTAATTGAAGTTAGTAGCCTGTGTTTCTTTTGTTTGTTATGTGTTTATTGTCTCACTTTTAGAATAATACCAGCTCACTTTGTTTGCTTGTTTACAGGAGACTTTTAATTAAACATTTACTCCCTGTTGATTATTAAGACTACTGTATTGTCAACCAGGTATGCAAGCTTTATACATGTCAATAAATACATTTAATAGACGTGCTGGAATGGTTATTGCACATTTTTATTAATACACTTTTGACTGAATGTGTGTGTACTGGCTGTGGTATATGGCCAATATACCACGGCTAAGTGCTGTTCTTATACACGAACGCAACGCAGAGGGCATGGATTCAGCCCTTCGCCGTGGTATACTGGCCATATACCACAAATCCCCAGGTGTCTTATTGCTATTATAAACTGGTTACAAAGTCATACGAACGATAAACAATACATATTTTGTCATACCCGTGGTATATGGTCTCATACACCACGGCTTATAATGGTCATTATATCATTTCACATGTATTTTATGATTTCACATGTATCCAGACCTTTGTGACATAAGGTCTACCACTAAAACTAGTAGGGCATATGACAAAATATTAGATATGGTTCCTCGTAGGCTAATATAAACGAGAGCTGGGGTGTCCAATTGCAAAGTTAATTGACCATGTATTTCAGTGTGAAAACAGATAACCTTTTACAAAGCATCCACACACGCAAACGTGATTTCTGGACATGGAGACGTTCTGTGGCCCCAGAGCAAGCAGGCATGCACGGGTTAATTTAAACTGGGGGCGGAGAATCTAAAGCTTGACCAGCCTTGTAACACCGGCTACATGTGAACGCGATGCCAATGTGACAACTGTGCGTGTACGGTCCGTGGTGTGACTGCGGTCTGTATTTAATGGACATTTATTTGCAGATTAGCAGAATGCGTAGAGAGGCTTTATACGGTCTTGACCAGTGTGAAAGAGCTTATACTTTGTAAAAAAAACAACACTTAATTCATTTATATTTTTGAACTCGCTGGATAGCAATTGGTATTGAATATGGAGCTGTTTGCAACAGTTGATCAGGGGGGTTGCATTTTGGACATGTCCCATCTGAATCTGGAGAGTTTAAATTTGGACACTGTCGGTGACGAACGGAGGAGCGTGACCCAACAACTCTACCTGTATAACAACCGACTGACAGTGTTTCCCGCTTCGGTATGTCTGTTCACCAAATTGGAAGTTCTGGATATAAGCAACAATGGATTAACGGTTCTCTGTGAGGACATTCAACGTTTGTCAAACCTCAAAACACTCATAGCCAAGAACAACCGTTTGAACGAATTCTCGTTCCCAAAGGAATTTGGGTCCATGCAGATAGACACATTGAACTTCAGTGGGAATATATTTGAAGAGGTGCCCATTCAGTTTCTAAAACTCCAGCGATTAAAATATCTGTCTCTTGGGGGTAACAGACTCAAAGCTATCCCCTCAGAGATAGAAAATGTTACCAGGTAAGACTACTGATACATTATAGCGGCAATAGAGTTGTAATAGTGTAGGCTAACGGTATTAGTTACAATGAAACTAAGTACTTAGACCATAGTACCCCATGTAACGTTAATTACCATGCGATCATGGGTTTTATAGGCACTTAATATAAATGGGGACTTTTAACAAACAACAACATCTATGCATGACGAAGTGAGGTTGTTGACATTTAGATGAGCTTTAAGCTTTTAAGCTTCTGATCTTATACACTCGTTGCTTCTAATAGCGTAGCGTTGGGACGCTCAAATGTGAATAAAGAAATCGCCACATCAAGGTTACGTTGCCCTTATCAAATATATTTTAGTCATTTAGCATACACTCTTAACCTGAACGAGAGTCCCATAGGGCGGCGCACAATTGGCCCAGCGTCGTCTGGGTTTGGCGGGTGTAGGCGGTCATTGCAAATAAGCATTTGCTCTTAACTGGTTTGCCTAGTTAAATAAGGGTTAAATAAAAATGTAAAATACGAGCCATTAGGGTTGGGTGCCTTGTTCAAGGACTCATCGACAGATTGTTCACATAGGTCACGGATTCGAACCAGCCGCCTGCCACTTACAAACCCATCACTCTTAATCGCTAGGCTACCTGCGCCTTACCTTATAATAGCATGCCCATAATAGCCATTATGTAGTAGTAGGCTTGAATAATAAGCTCTGTTGCCGTCTTAATGAAATGCCTGGGACTCCATAACTACAGCGGCAATGTCAAGGTGTGCATTCAGGAACTAGATGGCGAGGGTTAAGACAACGGGCATATACATTTGCATAAAATCAATGCTGTTGCTGTATTCAGCTAGATAGGTGCCACATCTTGGTGCTGCATTGACACAAATCTTGGGAATCAGCTCATCAGTGTAGTTTAGCCTGTCTGGCTGGCTGTGTGCCATGTTACAAAACAAGGTAATTTGACATATTGCCCACAGTGGGGGACTGGCACCATGAGAGAGGAAAATGGGGGTTTAGGACTGTGAACAGAGTGGATAATAAATTATAGACTAAAGATAAGATGAGAAGGTCAATTGGACACTCCCCAAAAGCATACAGCAGTTTCAGACTGTATTGAGGCTAAATTAGCAGCTGTGCTTTGCATCATAAGGCCTCCCCTCTTGACGTTTTTCTAATAGGATTTCTTGTTCTCTCTCTCTCTCTCTCTCTCTCTCTCTCTCTCTCTCTCTCTCTCTCTCTCTCTCTCTCTCTCTCTCTCTCTCGATCTCCTTCTAAAAGGAGAAGACTGTTATGCAGGTGAATGAGGACCCAAAAGCGACTTGGCGAAAACAGAGTCTTTAATCCAGTTTAAGGAAATAGCAATACTCCTAGACAAATCGGAGAGGTAAATAAAGCATAAGAAACAATTTCACTCGTAATCACGAGAACTGACTGGAGACTCGATAATGAACTGCAGGTTGCCTCGGGAAGGCACTTGACCGTAGCAGACTCAGACACCTGCTCACCACGCAGCATCTGAGGGAAACACGACACGACAGGGCGATACAAAGACACAGCACGGTGAACAGTATACAAGGATCCGACAGGACAGAAACGGAAAACAAGGGGAGAAATAGGGACTCTAATCAGGGGAAAAGATAGGGAACAGGTGTGGGAAGACTAAATGATTGATTAGGGGAATAGGAACAGCTGGGAGCAGGAACGGAACGATAGAGAGAAGAGAGAGAGAGAGGGAGAGAGAAAAAAGGGAATGAACCTAAAAAGACCAGCAGGGGGAAAACGAACAGAAGGAAAAGCAAAATGACAAGACAATATAAGACAAAACATGACAGTACCCCCCCACTCACCAAGCGCCTCCTGGCGCACTCGAGGAGGAATCCTGGCGGCAACGGAGGAAATCATCAATCAGTGAACGGTCCAGCACGTCCCGAGACGGAACCCAACTCCTCTCCTCAGGACCGTAACCCTCCCAATCCACTAAGTATTGGTGACCCCGTCCCCGAGAACGCATGTCCATGATCCTACGTACCTTGTAAATAGGTGCGCTCTCGACAAGGACGGGAGGGGGAGGGAAGACGAACGGGGGTGCGAAGAAAGGGCTTGACACAGGAGACATGGAAGACAGGATGGACGCGACGAAGATGTCGCGGAAGAAGCAGTCGCACAGCGACAGGATTGACGACCTGGGAGACACGGAACGGACCAATGAACCGCGGAGTCAACTTACGAGAAGCTGTCGTAAGAGGAAGGTTGCGAGTGGAAAGCCACACTCTCTGGCCGCAACAATACCTTGGACTCTTAATCCTACGTTTATTGGCGGCTCTCACAGTCTGTGCCCTGTAACGGCAAAGTGCAGACCTCACCCTCCTCCAGGTGCGCTCACAACGTTGGACAAACGCTTGAGCGGAGGGAACGCTGGACTCGGCAAGCTGGGATGAGAACAGAGGAGGCTGGTAACCCAGACTACTCTGAAACGGAGATAACCCGGTAGCAGACGAAGGAAGCGAGTTGTGAGCGTATTCTGCCCAGGGGAGCTGTTCTGCCCAAGACGCAGGGTTTCTGAAAGAAAGGCTGCGTAGTATGCGACCAATCGTCTGATTGGCCCTCTCTGCTTGACCGTTAGACTGGGGATGAAACCCGGAAGAGAGACTGACGGACGCACCAATCAAACGACAGAACTCCCTCCAAAACTGTGATGTGAATTGCGGACCTCTGTCTGAAACGGCGTCTAACGGGAGGCCATGAATTCTGAACACATTCTCGATGATGATTTGTGCCGTCTCCTTAGCGGAAGGAAGTTTAGCGAGAGGAATGAAATGTGCCGCCTTAGAGAACCTATCGACAACCGTAAGAATCACAGTCTTCCCCGCAGACAAAGGCAGACCGGTAATGAAGTCTAGGGCGATGTGAGACCATGGTCGAGAAGGAATGGGGAGCGGTCTGAGACGACCGGCAGGAGGAGAGTTACCTGACTTAGTCTGCGCGCAGTCCGAACAAGCAGCCACGAAACGGCGCGTGTCACGCTCCTGAGTCGGCCACCAAAAGCGCTGGCGAATAGAAGCAAGAGTGCCTCGAACACCGGGATGACCAGCTAACTTGGCAGAGTGAGCCCACTGAAGAACAGCCAGACGAGTGGAAACAGGAACGAAAAGAAGGTTACTAGGACAAGCGCGCGGCGACGCAGTGTGCGTGAGTGCTTGCTTAACCTGTCTTTCAATTCCCCAGACTGTCAACCCGACAACACGCCCATAAGGAAGAATCCCCTCGGGATCAGTAGAAGCCACAGAAGAACTAAAAAGACGGGATAAGGCATCAGGCTTGGTGTTCTTGCTACCCGGACGGTAAGAAATCACAAACTCGAAACGAGCTAAAAATAACGCCCAACGAGCTTGACGAGCATTAAGTCGTTTGGCAGAACGGATGTACTCAAGGTTCTTATGGTCTGTCCAAACGACAAAAGGAACGGTCGCCCCCTCCAACCACTGTCGCCATTCGCCTAGGGCTAAGCGGATGGCGAGCAGTTCGCGGTTACCCACATCATAGTTGCGTTCAGATGGCGACAGGCGATGAGAAAAAAAAGCGCAAGGATGAACCTTATCGTCAGACTGGAAGCGCTGGGATAGAATGGCTCCCACGCCTACCTCTGAAGCGTCAACCTCGACAATGAATTGTCTAGTGACGTCAGGAGTAACGAGGATAGGAGCGGACGTAAAACGTTCTTTTAGAAGATCAAAAGCTCCCTGGGCGGAACCGGACCACTTAAAACACGTCTTGACAGAAGTAAGAGCTGTGAGAGGGGCAGCAACTTGACCGAAATTACGAATGAAACGCCGATAGAAATTAGCGAAACCTAGAAAGCGCTGCAACTCGACACGTGACCTTGGAACGGGCCACTCACTGACAGCTTGGACCTTAGCGGAATCCATCTGAATGCCTTCAGCGGAAATAACGGAACCGAGAAAAGTAACGGAGGAGACATGAAAAGAACACTTCTCAGCCTTCACGTAGAGACAATTCTCTAAAAGGCGCTGGAGAACACGTCGAACGTGCTGAACATGAATCTCGAGTGACGGTGAAAAAATCAGGATATCGTCAAGGTAGACAAAAACAAAGATGTTCAGCATGTCTCTCAGAACATCATTAACTAATGCCTGAAAAACAGCTGGCGCATTGGCGAGACCAAACGGCAGAACCCGGTACTCAAAATGCCCTAACGGAGTGTTAAACGCCGTTTTCCACTCGTCCCCCTCTCTGATGCGCACGAGATGGTAAGCGTTACGAAGGTCCAACTTAGTAAAGCACCTGGCTCCCTGCAGAATCTCGAAGGCTGATGACATAAGGGGAAGCGGATAACGATTCTTAACCGTTATGTCATTCAGCCCTCGATAATCCACGCAGGGGCGTAGAGTACCGTCCTTTTTCTTAACAAAAAAAAACCCCGCCCCGGCCGGAGAGGAAGAAGGCACTATGGTACCGGCGTCAAGAGACACAGACAAATAATCCTCGAGAGCCTTACGTTCGGGAGCCGACAGAGAGTATAGTCTACCCCGAGGAGGAGTGGTCCCCGAAAGGAGATCAATACTACAATCATACGACCGGTGAGGAGGAAGGGAGTTGGCTCGGGACCGACTGAAGACCGTGCGCAGATCATGATATTCCTCCAGCACTCCTGTCAAATCGCCAGGTTCCTCCTGAGAAGTGGGGACAGAAGAAATGGGAGGGATGGCAGACATTAAACACTTCACATGACAAGAAACGTTCCAGGATAGGATAGAATTACTAGACCAATTAATAGAAGGATTATGACATACTAGCCAGGGATGACCCAAAACAACAGGTGTAAAAGGTGAACGAAAAATCAAAAAAGAAATAGTCTCACTGTGGTTACCAGATACTGTGAGGGTTAAAGGTAGTGTCTCAAATCTGATACTGGGAAGATGACTACCATCTAAGGCGAACATGGGCGTAGGCTTGTCTAACTGTCTGAAAGGAATGTCATGTTTCCGAGCCCATGCTTCGTCCATGAAACAACCCTCAGCCCCAGAGTCTATCAAGGCACTGCATGTAGCACCCGAACCGGTCCAGCGTAGATGGACCGACATAGTAGTACAGGATCTAGATGGAGAGACCTGAGTAGTAGCGCTCACCAGTAGCCCTCCGCTTACTGATGAGCTCTGGCTTTACTGGACATGAATTGACAAAATGTCCATCAAATCCGCAATAGAGGCACAGGCGGTTGGTGATCCTCCGTTCCCTCTCCTTAGTCGAGATGCGAATACCTCCCAGCTGCATGGGCTCAGTCTCTGAGCCAGAGGAGGGAGATGGTTGCGATGCGGAGCAGGGAAACACCGTTGACGCGAGCTCTCTTCCACGAGCTTGGTGACGAAGATCTACCCGTCGTTCTATGCGGATGGCGAGAGCAATCAAAGAGTCCACACTGGAAGGAACCTCCCGGGAGAGAATCTCATCTTTAACCACTGCGTGGAGTCCCTCCAGAAAACGAGCGAGCAGCGCCGGCTCGTTCCAGTCACTAGAGGCAGCAAGAGTGCGAAACTCTATAGAGTAATCCGTTATGGATCAATCACCTTGGCATAGGGAAGCCAGGGCCCTAGAAGCCTCCCTACCAAAAACTGAACGGTCAAAAACCCGAATCATCTCCTCTTTAAAGTTCTGGTAATTGTTTGAACAATCAGCCCTTGCCTCCCAGATAGCTGTGCCCCACTCTCGAGCCCGGCCAGTAAGGAGTGAAATGACATAAGCAACCCGAGCTCTCTCTCTAGAGTATGTGTTGGGTTGGAGAGAGAACACAATATCACACTGGGTGAGAAAGGAGCGGCACTCCTTGGGCTGCCCGGAGTAGCAAGGTGGGTTATTAACCCTAGGTTCCGGAGGCTCGGCAGACCAGGAAGTAACAGGTGGCACGAGACGAAGACTCTGGAACTGTCCAGAGAGGTCGGAAACCTGAGCGGCCAGGTTCTCCATGGCATGACGAGCAGCAGACAATTCCTGCTCGTGTCTGCCGAGCATGGCTCCTTGGATCTCGACGGCAGTGTTACGAGCGTCTGTAGTCGCTGGGTCCATTCTTTGGTCGGATCCTTCTGTTATGCAGGTGAATGAGGACCCAAAAGCGACTTGGCGAAAACAGAGTCTTTAATCCAGTTTAAGGAAATAGCAATACTCCTAGACAAATCGGAGCGGTAAATAAAGCATAAGAAACAATTTCACTCGTAATCACGAGAACTGACTGGAGACTCGATAATGAACTGCAGGTTGCCTCGGGAAGGCACTTGACCGTAGCAGACTCAGACACCTGCTCACCACGCAGCATCTGAGGGAAACACGACACGACAGGGCGATACAAAGACACAGCACGGTGAACAGTATACAAGGATCCGACAGGACAGAAACGGAAAACAAGGGGAGAAATAGGGACTCTAATCAGGGGAAAAGATAGGGAACAGGTGTGGGAAGACTAAATGATTGATTAGGGGAATAGGAACAGCTGGGAGCAGGAACGGAACGATAGAGAGAAGAGAGAGAGAGAGGGAGAGAGAAAAAAGGGAACGAACCTAAAAAGACCAGCAGGGGGAAAACGAACAGAAGGAAAAGCAAAATGACAAGACAATATAAGACAAAACATGACAAAGACGTTTTACAATCATCTCTTCTCTTCATTCTGTATCTCTTCCGTTGACATAAATTGTCAAACACTGGAGTTAAATTCTTAACTAACTCCCCCTCTATCTCCTCTCTTTTTCTTCTGTTGTCAGCTTTATCAGAGAAAGTTGGCAGGTGTTCGCTCTGGAGGTGTTCAAGAGTTTAGTATGTGTGTCAATTTATCACAGCTGTTCTCCAAAAACAAACAGACCACTCAGTCCAATCTTTGAACCCTGGAATTTCAACATGCTTCTTCTGGATTTAGACAACTGTTTGGCCATTCTTGACCTTTGAACATTGTGCATTATATAATCCACGTAATAATTTACATTTCCTGTTGCTGCGGGATTATTTTTATGCTGTAGAAAACTTCCCTGTCATTCCAAGCGTGAAGAAAAACACATTTATTTTCTCTGATCTGATGCAGTCTGGAGATGCTTTATTTGGGTGGGAACCTCATCACCTCCATCCCCCCAGAGCTGGCCAGCCTTCGCGGTCTCAGATACTTGGTCCTTTGTGATAACCGGATACAAAGTGTACCCCCCCAACTCACCAGGTGAGGGCCATCCCATAAGAGAAACACTGACTTTACATAATTTATTAATTTGACCGACAGTTCTTTTTTTCTTTTTCTTTTTTAACTTGGGTCTTCTGTGTGTCATAAGACTGTGTTAGCCTGCTGAGCTAAAGCCATGATTCACTGTCATGTCTGAATATGTCTGTTTGTAGACTCTACTCCCTGCGCTGCCTCAGTCTCCATAACAACCTACTCACCTACCTACCGCGGGAGATCCTCAGCCTGGTGCACCTGCAGGAGCTCAGTCTCCGCGGCAACCCCCTGGTGGTCCGCTTCATCAAGGACATGACTTACGACCCTCCCTCCCTGTTGGAGCTGGCCGGACGGACCATCAAGTCCTGCAACCTGCCCTACCACACCAATTACCTGCCTGGAAACCTGGTGCATTACCTGGACCTGGCCAGCAAGTGTCCCAACCCTAAATGTACCGGTAAGTGGAGGAGAGGGGACAGGTTTAGGTTACATACTTATGTACTAGTATTTGTGAGTGGATCAGATGAGGCTCGTCCAGGGAAGAAGAGATCCTCCTCAATAACTTGAGGATAAAATTCAAATGAAACATGTTCAAAAATCCTCTTTGAAAATAAAATCAAACCTTGAGATATTTGTATTGCTCTCATATTGTTGTGCTACTTGTCTCCTTCCTCTCAGGTGTGTACTTTGACTCATGTGTGAGGCACATCAAGTTTGTGGACTTTTGCGGGAAGTATCGGCTACCCTTCATGCACTACCTGTGCTCCCCAGAATGCACCTCTCCCTGCAGCTCCAACCCGCAGAGTGACGCTGAGTCGGAAGACGAGAAGTGCGTGTCGGCCAACAGGCTGCAGAGAGTGCTTCTGGGATAGAAGAAAGTGGAACGTGAAAGGACCTCGAGTTCACTGACACACATACTGGATGATGGACAGTTTCCATGACTCCCAACTCACCTGACTAACCAACTTCTCCTGTGCCATACACGATAAACACAGACACAGAGCTGTTCACTTCCAATAGAGTGCCACATTCAACATGAGATGTAGGATTCCTCAAGGAGTGATTGTAAAGTAAATGTACCACAGTTTATCTTTTTTTTGTTGTTGAGCCGTAGTGTTTTAAACATCTAACTGAAGCTTATGGAGGACTGATTTTGTTGTGGAGCACTCATCAACTGTATTTTAATGTAGAGCCTCAGTGTGTAGTTTCTGTGTTAACATGAAGGGATGAATGACTTTACAATATAGATTCAGAAACGCAGAATGTGTACCATGCTTCTTTTTTTTAAATCACTTCTCTTAACAGTTACCCTTTAACCGTCATACTTCTAATGACACTTTGGCTGCTCGAACATGTAATCCTAATATACAGTAGTCTCTGTCCCCTGTAGCATTTACACACCAGGCATTAATGCCTTCCCTTATCTCACAAAACAACAATTTGTGTTGTTACAAACCAAGGGGAAAGTTGTGTATGTTAATGTGAGGATCTCTTGCTCAAAGATACTAATCCAGAGCTTGTACTGTGAATTAAATGTTTTACATTGGTTTTATTTTTTTTATTTTTTTTTATAATTTATTTGAATAAATCAAAATGAATATCTATATATTATATCTGTTGATTGTATAAATACAGTATATCATTGACATGAGTACTGTTCTGTTAACTGGATACATAAGATAATGCTGTTTCTTTTCAAATTAATTTGTTATTGAACCTTTCTTTAACTAAGCAAGTAGTAAATTGTAAATTCTTATTTACAATGATGGCCTATCAAAAGGCAAAAGGCCTCCTGCGGGGGCGGGGGCTGGGATTAAAAAATAAATAACATTATAGGACAAAACACACGTCACGACAAGGGAGACAAGACAACACTACATAAAGAGAGGCCTATGACAACCACATAGCATGGCAGCAACACATGACAACACAGCATATGTTGTTATGTTCTAATGTTGTTATGTTCTAATGTTGTTATGGTCTAATGGTCTAATGTTGTTATGGTCTAATGGTCTAATGTTGTTATGGTCTAATGTTGTTATGATCTAATGGTCTAATGTTGTTATGGTCTAATGGTCTAATGTTGTTATGGTCTAATGGTCTAATGTTGTTATGGTCTAATGGTCTAATGTTGTTATGGTCTAATGGTCTAATGTTGTTATGGTCTAATGTTGTTATGATCTAATGGTCTAATGTTGTTATGGTCTAATGGTCTAATGTTGTTATGGTCTAATGGTCTAATGGTGTTATGGTCTAATGGTCTAATGTTGTTATGGTCTAATGTTGTTATGGTCTAATGTTGTTATGGTCTAATGTTGTTATGGTCTAATGTTGTTATGATCTAATGTTGTTATGGTCTAATGGTCTAATGTTGTTATGATCTAATGTTGTTATGGTCTAATGTTGTTATGGTCTAATGGTCTAATGTTGTTATGGTCTAATGTTGTTATGGTCTAATGTTGTTATGGTCTAATGTTGTTATGGTCTAATGGTCTAATGCTGTTATGATCTAATGGTCTAATGTTGTTACGATCTAATGTTGTTATGATCTAATTGTCTAATGTTGTTATGGTCTAATGGTCTAATGTTGTTATGGTCTAATGGTCTAATGTTGTTATGATCTAATGGTCTAATGTTGTTATGGTCTAATGTTGTTATGGTCTAATGTTGTTATGGTCTAATGGTCTAATGTTGTTATGATCTAATGTTGTTATGATCTAATGTTGTTATGATCTAATGGTCTAATGCTGTTATGGTCTAATGGTCTAATGTTGTTATGGTCTAATGTTGTTATGGTCTAATGGTCTAATGTTGTTATCGTAGAATGTATGCACACATGACTGTAAGTCGCTTTGGATAAAAGCGTCTGCTAAATGGCATATATTATTATTATTATTATTAGCATGGTAGCAACACAACATAGCAGCAGCACATCATGGTAGCAGCACAAAACAGGGTACAAACATTATTGGGCACCGACAACAGCACAAAGGGCAAGAAGGTAGAGACAACAATAGATCACGCAAAGCAGCCACTACTGTCAGTAATAGTATCCATGACTGAGTCTTTGAACGAAGAGATTGAGATAAAACTGTCCAGTTTGAGTGTTTGTTGCAGCTCGTTCCATACGCTAACTGCAGCGAACTGAAAAGACTAGTGACCCAGGGATGTGTATGCTGCAGCAGGCATCTCAGATTGGAGGGAGTGGGAGTGGGGCCTAAGAGGGTTTTATAAGTAAGCAGCAACCAGTGGGTCTTGCGACGGGTTTACAGAGATGACCAGTTTACAGAAGAGTATAGAGTGCAGTGATGTGATGTGTCCTATAAAAGAGCATTGGTGGCAAATCTGATGGCCGAATGGTAAAGAACATCTAGCCGCAATAATTGTGGCAATAATCATTCCAATGTGAAGAATTTAGCATGATGATAATAAAGTGTAATACTTCATGATATTGTTTTTGTTCCATTTTATTATATTTCTGTGTCCGGGCTGCGTTAAAGTTGTTCCCTCAGGCAGCCCCAAACCATAATGACACCGCCTCCATGCTTTACGGTTGGTATGAGGTTTTTCTGTTCAAAAGGCAGTATTTCTTTCTCGACAAAGATGGCGTCTGGCATTGCGGCCAAACAACTCCACCGTTGACTCATCTGTCCAGAGCTTATTGTTCCAGTAGTCTTGGTCTTTAACCCAGGTGTTGTCTGTCAAACGTCAGTCTTGTCTTGATATTATTTTTTGAGAGCAGAGGCTTCTTCCTTCCTGACCACCCATGTAGGCCAAGTTTGTGTTTGTGTCTCTTTCTGACAGTTGACTCTTGCACTTCAATATTGATTGTGGCAAGAGTGGCATGTAGATCCCTTGATGTTATCCCGGGGTTCTTAGAGACTTCTATGAGCATCTTTCGGTCAGCTCTTGGGCTGAATTTGGTGGGACGACCTGTCCTAAGTAGATTGCCAGTGGTCTGGAATTTTCTCAATTTTTAGATGATCCGTCGGACAGTGAAATTATGTACTTTGAATTGCTTGGAAATGTATTTGTAACCCCTCCCAGACTCAAGGACATGAATAATATTTATTCTGATGGCCTCGGATAGGTATTTTGATCTTGCATGATGTGTTACCACACACACATATGTTTAATACCAAACCAGACCAGGTTTCTAATCTTTATGGGAGGCTGGCCCCTCCCAAGGTACTCTCTAATGATTTCTTAATCATTGTCACTGGTTTGGGTGCATCTGATCCTAATTTTAGCCTTTTTAGGTGATGGTAAAGGCAGGGTGGTACAAATTATTTCCGCAGAAGGAAATTGTAGTTTTGTTAATTTTAATTGCATAACAATTTCAAAGTAAATGTTTTGCGTGTGAGTTGTTAAATTGGGTTACCTTTATCAATTAATTTGGTTGCAATTTAGCTCAAAAATCCATGTGTCCAAATACGTAAAAAAAATACAATTAAAAAAATGACCACTTTCCAAAGAGTGTACTTACTTTTTCACATTTTTATTTATTACATGTTTTTATTTCACCTTTATTTAACCAGGTAGGCCAGTTGAGAACAAGTTCTCATTTACAACTGCGACCTGCCCAAGATAAAGCAGAGCACTGTGACAAAAACAACAACACAGAGTTACACATGGGATAAACAAACGTACAGTCAATAACACAATAGAAAAATCGATATACAGTGTGTGCAAATTTCGAGAGGCAATAAATAGGCCATAGTGGCGAAATAATTTGAATTTAGCATGTGCAGATGATGTGCAAGTAGAGATACTGGGGTGCAAAAGAGCAAAAAAATAACTATATGGGGATGAGGTAGTTGGGTGGGCTATTTACAGATGGGCTGTGTACAGGTGCAGTGATTGGTAAGCTGCTCTGACAGCTGATGTTTATAGTTAGTGAGGAAGATATAAGTCTCCAGTTTCAGTGATTTATGCAATTCGCTCCAGTCATTGGCAGCAGAGAACTGGGAGGAAAGGTGGCCAAAGTAGGTGTTGGCTTTGTGGATGACCAGAGAAACATACCTGCTGGAGCCCGTGCTATCGTGGGTGTTGCTATGGTGACCAGTGAGCTGAGATAAGTTGGGGCTGTACCTAGCAAAGACTTATAGATGACCTAGAGCCAGTGGGTTTGGCGACGGATATGTAGGGAGGGCCAGCCAATGAGAGCATACAGGTTGCATTGATGGATAGTATATGGGGTTTTAGTGACAAAACTGATGACACTGTGATAGACTACATCCAATTTGCTGAGTAGAGTGTTGGAGGCTATTTTGTAAATGACATCGCCGAAGTCAAGGATTGGTAGGATAGTCAGTTTGACGAGGGTATGTTTGGCAGCATGAGTGAAGGACGCTTTGTTTGCGAAATAAGAACTAAGAACATCAGCTATCTGGATTTGGGAGAAGGAGAAGTGGGGGGGGGGGGGGGGGGCTTGGGCAAGTTGCTGCAGGGGGTGCAGAGCTGTTGGCTGGGATAGGGGTAGCTAGGTGGAAAGGTTGCGTCTCTGGGGGCACTAGTTAAGCCAGGTGAGGTCACCGCATGCGTGGGGGGTGGGACAAAAGGGCAAAGGCATGTTGAGCGGGACTGGGGGCTCTACAGTGAAATAAAACAATAAAAACAAACCGAAACAGCAGTAGACAAGGCATATTGACATTAGAGAGAGGCATAAGGCAATCACCGGTGTTGATCGGGAGAGCTAAGACAACAACAGGTAAATGGCGTTGAATGGGCATAGTTAGGTACATACAGGACCTGAGTTCAACGCTGAAGCCAACAGATAGGTAAACTTCTTGACTGATGTCTTGAGATGTTGCTTCAATATATCCACATAATTTTCTTCCCTCATGATGGCATCTATTTTGTGAAGTGCACCAGTCCCTCCTGCAGCAAAGCATCCCCACAACATGATGCTGCCACCCATGTGCTTCACGGTTGGGATGGTGTTCTTCGGCTTTTAAGCCTCCCCTTTTTTCCTCCAAACATAACGAAGGTCATTATGGCCAAACAGTTCTATTTTTGTTTCATCAGACCAGAGGACAGTTCTCCAAAAAGTAGGATCTTTGTCCCCATGTGCAGTTGCAAACCGTAGTCTGGCTTTTTTATGACTGTTTTGGAGCAGTGGCTTCTTCCTTGCTGAGCAGCCTTTCCGGTTATGTCGATATAGGACTCATTTTACTGCGCAAATATATATTTTTGTACCGGTTTCCCCCAGCATCTTCACAGGGTCCTTTGCTCTTGTTCTGGGATTGATTTGCACTTTTCGCACCAAAGTACGTTCATCTCTTGGAGACAGAACACGTCTCCTTCCTGAGGGGTATGACGGCTGTGTGGTCCCATGGTGTTTATACTTGTTTGTACAGATGAATGTGGTACCTTCAGGCGTTTGGAAATTTCTCCCAAGGATGAACCAGATTTGTGGAGGTCTACAATTTTTTTCTGAGGTCTTGGCTGATTTCTTTTGAATTTCCCATGATGTCAAGCAAAGTGTCACTAATGGTTTAATGGTAGGCCTTGAAATACATCCACAGGTACACCTCCAATTGACTCAAATGATGTCAATTAGCCTATCAGAATCTTCTAAATCCATGACATAATTTTCTGGAATTTTCCAAGCTGTTTCTGACCCACTGGAATTGTGGTGCAGTGAATTATTAGTGAAATAATCTGTCTGTAAACTATTTTTGGAAAAATGTCGTGTCATGCATAAAGTAGACGTCCTAACCGACTTGCCAAAACTATAGTTTCTGTTTGAAAAAAGAGTTTTAATGACTCCAACCTAAGTGTATGTAAACGTCCAACTTCAACTGTATGTGTCAGTTCTGGAATACAGTCATGTATCCATCACGACTGTTCTGCCGACGTAATCATCCGATGTGGTTTCAACAGGCTTTTCCGTTGCGATGTCGCGAAGACCCATCTGTTCTCCCCGGCCCGCTAGCTTTTTGAACGCCGTGTCTCCCGCTCGCCTAGTATCGAATACCGAACGGTTCCCTGACTCACCAATTGCTGCTCATTGGACCATATGATCACTCGGCTACACAACATACCTGCTGGAGCCCGTGCTATCGTGGGTGTTGCTATGGTGACCAGTGAGCTGAGATAAGCTGGGGCTGTACCTAGCAAATACTTATAGATGACTATGGTTTGCAACTGACAAAGATCTTACTTATTGGAGAAATGTTCTCTGGTCTGATGAAACATAAATAGAACTGTTTGGCCCTAATGACCATTGTTATGTTTGAAGGAAAAAGGGGTATGCTTGCAAGCCGAAGAACACTGTCCCAAACGTGAAGCACATGGGTGGCAGCATCATGTTGTGGGGATGCTTTGCTGCAGGAGGGACTGGTGCACTTCACAAAATAGATGGCATCATGAGGGAAGAAAATTATGTGGATATATTGAAGCAACATCTGAAGACATCAGTCAGGAAGTTTAAGCTTGGTCGCAAATGGGTCTTCCAAATGGACAATCATATGCATACTTCCAAAGTTGTGGTAAAATGGCTTAAGGACAGCAAAGTCAAGGTATTGGAGTGGCTATCACAAAGCCCTGACCTCAATCTCATCGAACATTTGTGGGCAGAACTGAAAAAAGCATGTGCGAGCAAGGAGGCCTACAGACCTGACTTAGTTACATCAGCTCTGTCAGGAGGAATGGACCAAAATTCACCCAACTTATTGTGCAAAGCTTGTGGAAGGCTACCCGAAACGTTTGACCCAAGTTAAACAATTTAAAGGCAATGCTACCAAATACTAATGTAAACTTCTGACCCACTGGGAATGTGAAGAAAGAAATAAAAGCTGAAATAAATCATTCTCTCTACTATTATTTTGACATTTCACATTCTTAAAATAATGTGGTGATCCTAACTGGCCGAAGACAGGGAATTTTTACTAGGATTAAATGTCAGGAATTGTGGAAAAACTGAGTTTAAATGTCTGCGGCTAAGATGTCAACTTCTGACTTCAAATGTACAAAAGTTATTTTGTCTTCCATATTGTTGATCCCTTTAACGTGTTCTTAAACGGCTCTTAATTAGATGGTAAAGTAATCCTACAGATAAACAGATTGCTCTGAATGCGCTTGCAAAAATCCCGCATTTCCCTGTGCCTGGCTTGCATTCTTCAACCCTACAGATCTGAAGTGGCAGTGCCAGTTGTATGATGACACGTCTATATTGAGATATAGGTGAGTGAAATAATTCCCCGTGTATTCTAATTTAAAGGGGTGAGGATAGAAGACTCAGGTGGCAAAGGGGGAAGTCCACAGACAATTGTAGAGGATTTCTATTGTAATATGGATATAATGCTTGCTGTACATGGTCTGGATAATTATTGTGAGATAATAATAACATTTAAAAAATGAAAATAAAACCTTGCTTCTTTTGTAAAACCATCCATGGAAGGCTCTCACCATTAATGTTAATCAATTCCCGTAACTGTAGAATTCTGATATCAGGAAAGTGTTATCTCATTATGGAGTTGTAGCAATACTGGCCCATTTGTGTCTGGGCTGAAGTACGGTACTGTTATGCTGGTGAATGAGGACCCAAAAGCGACTTAACGAAAACAGAGTCTTTATTCCAGTATATGACAAAAGTAATAATCCTGGAAATATCAAGGAGAAAACAAAACAGGAA
This sequence comes from Oncorhynchus gorbuscha, assembly GCF_021184085.1. Taxonomy (NCBI): domain Eukaryota; kingdom Metazoa; phylum Chordata; class Actinopteri; order Salmoniformes; family Salmonidae; genus Oncorhynchus; species Oncorhynchus gorbuscha. The sequence goes on from NC_060193.1 coordinate 43,945,486, forward strand.
AAACTGAAATCCACTCGTAGTTGCGAGGACTGACTGGAGACTCGACCATAGACTGCAGGTTGCTTCGGGAAGGCACCGACCGTAGCAGACTAAGACACCTGCTCATACGCAGCATCTGAAGAAGACAAAACACGACAGGGCGAGACAAGGACACAGAACAGCGAACATCATACAAGGATCCGACAAGGACAGAAGCGGAAAACAGAGGGAGAAATAGTGGCTCTAATCAGAGGGCAAAATAGGGAACAGGTGTGAAAAGAGTAAATGAGTGAGTTAGGAGAATGAGGAACAGCTGGGAGCAGGAACGGAACGATAGAGAGAGAGAGAGAGAGGGAGGGGGAGAGAGAGGGATAGAAAGAGGGAACGAACCTAATAAGACCAGCAGGGGGAAACGAACAGAAGGGAAAGCACAAGGACAAGACAATATATGACAAAACATGACAGTACCCCCCCCCACTCACCGAGCGCCTCCTGGCGCACTCGAGGAGGAACACTGGCGGCAACGGAGGAAATCATAGCTCAACAAACGGTCCAGCACGTCCCGAGAAAGAACCCAACTCCTCTCCTCAGGACCGTAACGGAAGACGATGAAGAGGGAATCTAGGGCTACTACTCTTATAAAAATGAGAAACGGGTAGAGAACTGTAACCGTTAGAGCAATCAGGACCAAAACAGGCCAGGAGAGTAACAACTAGGGACAGACTGAGACACAGCAAGGCTAAGACCAGGAACAGGAGAGAGGCGGTGGCTGTGGACAGACTGAGACACAGCAAGTCCAGGAGCAGAAGCAGAAAAAAAGTTACCGGACTTATTCTGCGCGCAGTCCGAACAAGCAGCCACGAAACGGCGCGTGTCACGCTCCTGAGTAGGCCACCAAAACCGCTGGCGAATAGAAGCAAGCGTACCCCGAACGCCGGGGTGGCCAGCTAACTCGGCAGAGTGAGCCCACTGAAGAACAGCCAGACGAGTAGAGACAGGAACGAAAAGAAGGTTACTAGGACAAGCGCGCGGCGACGGAGTGTGAGTGAGTGCTTGCTTGACCTGTCTCTCAATTCCCCAGACATTCAACCCGACAACACGCCCCTCAGGGAGAATCCACTCGGGATAGGTAGACGCTACAGAAGAACTGAAGAGACGGGATAAAGCATGAGGCTTGGTGTTCTTAGTACCCGGGCAATAAGAAATAACGAACTCGAAACGAGCGAAAAACAACGCCCAACGAGCATGACGCGCATTGAGTCGTTTGGCAGAACGGATGTACTCAACGGCGACAGGCGATGAGAAAAATACGCGCAAGGGTGGACCCCATCGTCAGTATCGGAGCGCTGGGACAGAATGGCTCCCACGCCCACCCCCGACGCGTCTACCTCGACAATGAACTGTTTAGTAACGTCAGGTGCAACAAGGATAGGAGCGGATGCAAAACGCTTCTTGAGGAGATCAGAACAACAATCATACGACCGGTGAGGAGGAAGGGAGTTGGTTCTGGACCGACTGAAGACCGTGCGCAGATCATGATATTCCTCCGGCACTCCTGTCAAATCACCAGGTTCCTCCTGTGAAGAGGGAGCAGAAGAAACAGGAGGAATAGCAGACATTAAACATTTCACATGACAAGAAACGTTCCAGGAAAGGATAGAATTACTAGACCAATCAAATGAAGGATTATGACACACTAGCCAGGGATGACCCAAAACAACAGGTGTAAAAGGTGAACAAAAAATCAAAAAAGAAATGGTCTCACTATGGTTACCAGATACTGTGAGGGTTAAAGGTAGTGTTTCACACAATATACTGGGGAGAGGACTACCATCCAAGGCGAACATGACCGTGGGCTCCCCTAACAGTCTGAGAGGAATGTCATGTTCCCGAGCCCAGGCTTCGTCCATAAAACAGCCCTCCGCCCCAGAGTCTATTAATGCACTGCAGGAAGCTGCCGATCCGGTCCAGCGTAGATGGACCGGCAAGGTAGTACAGGTACTTGACGGAGAGGACAGTCTAGTAGCGCTTATCAGTCGCCCTCCGCTTACTGATGAGCTCTGGCCTTTAACTGGACATGAAATGACAAAATGACCAGCGGAACCGCAATAGAGACAGAGGCGGTTGGTGATTCTCCGTTCCCTCTCCTTAGTCGAGATGCGAATACCCCCAGCTGCATGGGCTCAACACCTGAGTCAGTGGGGAAAGATGGTAGTGTCGGGAGAGAGGGGACACAGTTAACGCGAGCTCTCTTCTATGAGCTCGGTGACGAAGATCTACCCGTCGTTCAATGCGAATAGCGAGTTCAATCAAAGAATCCACGCTGGATGGAACCTCCCGAGAGAGAATCTCATCCTTAACCTTAGCGTGGAGTCCCTCCAGAAAACGAGCGAGCAACGCCTGCTCGTTCCAGTTACTGGAGGCAGCAAGAGTGCGAAACTCTATAGAGTAATCCGTTATGGATCGATTACCTTGACATAGGGAAGACAGGGACCAGGAAGCTTCTTTCCCAAAAACAGAACGATCAAAAACCCTTATCATCTCCTCTTTAAAGTTCAGATAATCGTTAGTACACTCAGCGCTTGCCTCCCAGATAGCTGTGCCCCACTGCCGAGCCCGACCAGTAAGGAGTGATATGACGTAGGCAATCCGAGCTCTCTCTCTTGAGTATGTGTTGGGCTGGAGAGAGAACACAATATCACACTGGGTGAGAAAGGAGCGGCACTCAGTGGGCTGCCCAGAGTAACATGGTGGGTTATTAACCCTAGGTTCCGGAGACTCGGAAGACCAGGAAGTAGCTGGTGGCACGAGACGAAGACTCTGATACTGTCCTGAGAGGTCGGAGACCTGAGCGGCCAGGGTCTCAACGGCATGCCGAGCAGCAGACAATTCCTGCTCGTGTCTACCGAGCATCGCTCCCTGGAACTCGAGAGTAGAGTAGAGAGAATCCATAGTCGCTGGGTCCATTCTGGTCGGATCCTTCTGTTATGCTGGTGAATGAGGACCCAAAAGCGACTTAACGAAAACAGAGTCTTTATTCCAGTATATGACAAAAGTAATAATCCTGGAAATATCAAGGAGAAAACAAAACAGGAAAAACTGAAATCCACTCGTAGTTGCGAGGACTGACTGGAGACTCGACCATAGACTGCAGGTTGCTTCGGGAAGGCACCGACCGTAGCAGACTAAGACACCTGCTCATACGCAGCATCTGAAGAAGACAAAACACGACAGGGCGAGACAAGGACACAGAACAGCGAACATCATACAAGGATCCGACAAGGACAGAAGCGGAAAACAGAGGGAGAAATAGTGGCTCTAATCAGAGGGCAAAATAGGGAACAGGTGTGAAAAGAGTAAATGAGTGAGTTAGGAGAATGAGGAACAGCTGGGAGCAGGAACGGAACGATAGAGAGAGAGAGAGGGAGGGGGAGAGAGAGGGATAGAAAGAGGGAATGAACCTAATAAGACCAGCAGGGGGAAACGAACAGAAGGGAAAGCACAAGGACAAGACAATATATGACAAAACATGACAGGTACATCTACCTGGGCACTTTTTTCAGTAGTGTTCAACTGGGAGGCAGCTGCGTGGGAAGATAGTTGAAGATGGTATGGCTCATAAAGATATCGGAGGTCATCTTCTCTCCATTATCTGTGTTTCTATGGATAAGACAGCACTACGGACGTGCAGAACTGCAGCTACGGGAACGTGCTGACTACAGTGGGTGGGACATGTTGTACGTGACATTTTAAACTTTGTGTGTAAAATCAGTGGTGGAAAAAGTACTCAATTGTCATAATTGAGTAAAAGTAAAGATACTGTACCTTAATAAAAAATGACTCAAGTAAAAGTACAAGTCACCCAGTAAAATACTACTTGAGTAAAAGTCTAAAAGTATATGGTTTTAAATGTCCTTAAGTACAGTAGTGGAAAAAAGTACTCAGTTGCCATACTTCAAAATAAAAATGTAAATACTATACTGCATATGAATTTCCTTATATTAAGCAAACCAGACAGCATGATTGACTTGTTTTTCTTTACGGACAGATGGGCACACTCCAAAACTCAGATATAATTGACAAATGCAGTATGTGTTTAGTGAGTCCGCCAGATCAGAGGAAGTAGGGATTACAACTTGTGATTTATTGATAGGTGCTTGAATTGGACCGTATTGCTGTCCTGTCTAAGTAACATTTGATTTCCCAGAACTGTAGTAGCCTATCACGTTTACTCTTTTATGATGTATTCAGAACCTCTGTGAATGGAAAGCTGAGTAAATAATGCCCTCTTGTGGTGTAAATGAGTCATGACACCACCACTGTAAATTTGCAGCTCAACCTTAGAACATGTGTTGTTAGATCCCTTTTACTGTCAATGGTTTGATCTTCTTGTGGGCTGTGAGAAGAGGAGGTTCCTCGTATTGTATAACAAAACAATCTCCACGTGCAGTGTCAAGAAGAGCCATGTTTAAAGCACATGTCCTCCAGTTTTTGTGGATCAATCAAGAGAAAAAAAGATCATAGCACCTGGTGTTGACTAGGGTTCTTATTCTTGTCCTTGTGCATGAGCCAATGGTCAATTAGCTGTGTAACTCTGTGAAAAGACCCTGTCATTAAGGTGCTTTGTTATGCCTTTCCCAAAATACATAATTAATATTCTCTGACAAGATACACACAGACAGAGGGAAAGAGGAATGAGGGAGCACACAGCCATTGCAGAAGAAAGGACTGTAGCAACCAAGGGCACAACTTTCACTGGGGACATGTCCCACCCCCCCACACACTTTCTGAAATTGCATTTCTGTCCACCCTAGTTTTATAATTGGATTGTGATACAAAACGGGGGAACGGTGCACATTAGGACCAGGCAGACGCCTCCGAGCGGTCGGGTAGGCTGTTTGAAGTGTTTATCCGACTGGACACAAATAATTAAAAAAGATAATAAAATGTCCCTCCCCTGGTAGCAACTATAGCTTTTGACTGTATTGAACAGCCTCACAAAGAGTTTGCATGGCATGCTGGGAAGTATTCCTGCATGAATGCCAAGGCCTGTCTATGTTAAAGCCTAGTTGTTTCGCTACACAACACCTCCCACTGGGCACACACTGGTTGAATCAACGTTGTTGCCACGTCATTTCAATGAAATGATGTTGAATAGACGTTGAATTGACGTCTGTGCCCAGTGGGCTACGCTTCAGGAGCTCTGTAAATGGACTAAAAGCACTTCAACACTATAATGAGTAGACTGAGCCGGCCTGACTTTACTGCAGCAATGAGTATAATGACTTGTTTGGTTTCAAAGCAGTCCTCCCAAGTGCAGATATAGAGTAGGCCTAATCAGCACCACTTAAAAGCAGGTTCCCACCCATGATTTCCTTAGGCTATAAAACTCGTGGTGGAGTTTCCCTCTGTGGATTTTGCAGTACTCCCGGTTGGGACTCCTTGCTACCCTGGCTTCATAATATGACTCAGAAGGAATCCCACTCAATTGCCTACACACACGGTGCTAAGCATCTAGTTACTGTGCAGAGGAGCCTCCTCACTCAAACTCATCTGCATCTGCAACACCTGGCCACACGATAGTCTCTCGGCAAAGCCAACAACTAAAATAAAGCAAATCTACCATTTATTGAACACTTTATTGAAATACTGTGTCTTAGAACATCAATCAATCTTCTGTCTCAAGATGCACTGTCCCGTTGAACACTAACATACAGTTGAAGTCGGAAGTTTACATACACTTAGGTTGGAGTCATTAAAACTCGTTTTTCAGCCACTCCACAAATTTCTTGTTAACAAACTATAGTTTTGGAAATCAAGACTATTATTTTGACATTTCACGTTCTTAAAATAAAGTGGTGATCCTAACTGACCTAAAACAGGGAACTTCTACTCAGATGAAATGTCAGGAATTGTGGAAAAACTGAGGTGTAATTTGGCTAAGGTGTATGTAAACTTCCAACTTCAGCTGTAACTTACCCCAAAACGAAATCATTACAGAACATTGCAGAGCCATCCATTTTGTTTTAGATTTTCTGCCATACTCCTATGTTTCTTTGTTGGGTTAAGGTGTCAGTTTCCATATATCTATCCATTTGTATCCAGGAGAAGATTGACCGTTTTCCAACACTTGAACTAGTGGTGGAAACAGTGGAGAAGGGGTGTGTAACCACAGTATGCTTACTTTGTGTAATGCATAAACCAGTAAACCATCATAAAACAATCAAATATAAATATACATGTGATATTGCAGGAAAATACATTTTAGATGAAAAAAAAATCCCATTAGTCATGTCCTGAACATTTAAAAAAACATATTCATTCCCTCAAGTGTTTTGCTTGATGGAATACCATGAATTTGATTTCAGAAACGTTTCTAAAATGATGACATGTCATTGTGACCAGAGCTTAGCAATTAGCCATTAGGCTTTTCAACACATTTAGCTAAAGGTGGGTGAGAGAGGAGTGTGTCGTTGGGAACTTTTTTGTTTTTGTTTTTCGGCGGTGGGAGTATAAAGAGAGATGTGTTGACTGTAGCTGGAGGCACTGGGTTGATGAGGGCAACAGCTACATCCATTCTTCACCCTGAACGCTTCCATTATGGAAGCGAATTGTGCTGAATTATCATCGCCAAGAACCATTCAAAAGGCTTAGAGACAGACATAAATATAGCCTACTGCTGCTGTGGGTTATGAGTTTACAGCACTTGAATCTTAGATCCACTTGATTTATTGGTCAGTGGGAATGTATACAATTGTTTTCATTGGGCCTGTTACACATTGTAAAAACTAAATAAAATCACGCATCTAAATCAAATGATTTTTCTAGTTTAAAGGATCCTGTTGTCCAAGTGTTGGCCAACAATGCCACCATAAATGGTCAAGCCTGTGTCCCATGCCAATTATAAACCATATCATAACAACAGGAACATTTCTCTCCCTTAAGATTTCCCATTCAACTTTAATGTGTCCCCGCATCTGACACCCATGAAGAGGACACACAGAGGAAACCCATCAGTCTGCCTGTAACTCATAAGGATACTAAGCTTCCCTAAAGTAATTCAGGGTCTACTCACACCAGAATGGACAATGAATGGTCGAATGAATAAATCAAGGCGAGGGAAATAAACTACACAGTTAACTGCTGGATTATATTTCCGAAAAACACGGTATTTAAACAATGATGTAAACAATGAAACACGGTATTTAAACAATGACAGCCACATCATTCCACTGGTGAAGCATCATCCTTCATGTCTACATCCTTCGTGTAGCCTACCTGGTTGCACCTTTACAGCAGAGGCGTGTGGGTATAATCACTGAGGATGATCAACCAAGCCTGTAAAAGAGCCATATCGCAAACCGATGTTGTGACAATTGCATTGTTTTCTCTGTAACCCGTTCATTCACGTGCCACCGTGGTATACAATAAAGACCCGACAACAAAAAAGACAACTGTCACACAGTGGCAGAATATATTCAACGACACACATACGTTTGTTTGATCCAGAAACCGGAGAGCAACATCTGTCCCATGAAGACCACGAAGCAGATATTGCATGTAACAAAGTGTTATATCACCTGCAGCATGGTCAAGCAAGTCCATGTTGGACACTTTACTAACCATCTACAGATTTAGAACCACAGAGTTACTGCAACTCAGCACAAAGATAACAGGAGCACTGCCTTCACTATATTCCAGCACCATTTGAACTTAAACACCATCAAATCAATACGGCTGTACGTGCTTTGTTTAATACGCTGAAAACAAAACTTGAAGATACCCAAAACAATTTAGTCCAATCCAGTGGCATTTTTAGCATGTGAATCTTGTTGGGGCAAAGCCACTACACAGCTCAACACAATACAACACAACACTAACCAATTCATTCATTGCACTATAATGGTGACAAACGGTGCCCACAATACGAGAGCTTTCTTTTCAGCACTATGGAGGGACTCCTTACCACCACTACACCTGGCTATCAGCGGAGCCTTGTTTGCCAGTGAAACGGTTAAATCAGCCTCATTTGCTGCCTTGTAAAAAAAACATAGCTGATATGGCTGACTTGCTTAAACAAATGTGGTTTCTACTGACAAGTGAGATGTACAAAACTATGGCATAAAGGAAAGATGAGCGGATAAGAGGCAATCCGTAATTTCGATTACGACATTAATGAGCAAGCCAGGATGGACGTAGTCAATATAACTATTTGTTCAGCACTTTTGAAATGTACAGCAACAGAATTCAGAACATGGGCTGTTTTTACAGTATTCCCCATTTATACCAAGTCAGAACCGTAGGATAAATAAAAGGGGCATATAAGCAGATAATGCAATCTCTTACAATAATCACAATTCTCTAAAACAGGCAAAGTTATGAGGGAGGAAAGGGACCAAATTATTAGGGTGAGACACATGGACTACTAACAGCTTACTACACAACATACACTTGGTATTACTTTCTTGGCTACAGTATGCATATCTCCATGACATATTACTTCATTTGTGCAGTAGCATACAATACATTTTTGGACTCACCTTGTTGTGCTATGGTCACTTGAACAGGAAGGTGGCGTGGCGGTCCCTTCTTGTGGGCTCTAGAAAGAGGCCCAAAATCCTGACTTTGAATTCCGAGTTGGATGACCGTTCAAAATTATTTTCGGTATTTTCCCAGTCGGAGCTAGTCTTATCCGAGTCTGACATTTCCCAGTTCCGAGTTTCCAGTTGTTAGTAACGTGGCAGAAGTCCTGCTGGATTGACATGCCAATGTATTGAACATTTTCTGGCCCATGGCGTCACCCCCATTTTTGTGTTATCCATTTGGTAGTTATGATCTTGTCTCATCGCTGCAAACCCCCTACGGACGTGGTGACGGTCGAGAGCCAAGCCACACTGCTTCTTGACACACTGCTCGCTTTACCCGGAAGACAGCTGCACCACTGTGTCGGAGGAAACACTGTGGAACTGACAACCGAAGTCAGCTTGTAGGCGCCCGGCCCGCCACAAGGAGTCTCTAGAGCACGATGAGACAAGGACATCCCGGCTGGCCAAACCCTCCTCTAACCCGGACGATACTGGGCCAATTGTGCGATGCCTCATGGGTTTCTGCGTTCAGCCTCATGGGTTTCCCGATCACAGCCGGCTGCAGTGGCACCTTAGCACTAATTGTTGCATTTGCGATTTCAAACTTGTTGTGTAATGTTTATGTCCAATGGCTGATGAGCACCCTGATACTTTTTATATATAATTTCTCTTTACATGACAAGGATTGAAAACAATTTGCCAGTAGATTGCTAGCTAAGATTTTGAAAGTATGATGTTGACATGATCAGTCCAATCAAAGCTATGGTAGATATAACACGATTTGACATAATTTAATCTGTGGCCAATGACCTTGAGTATTCTTCGATGGGCACTTCTAATGGAAGTCTATGGCAGCAACCAAGGATATTGCTGTGACGTGGTGTCCCCATGAGTGACAGAATACTGAGCCAATCACGGTGCATCTAGAGAACATTATCAACCCCTACGCTCTGTATTTACCGCTGGCTGCCCCACTACCACAGAAAGCACTGAGCTAGGCTGTAACACCTGTGGTCCTTCTGTAGCTCAGTTGGTAGAGCATGGCGCTTGTAACGCCAGGGTAGTGGGTTCGATCCCCGGGACCACCCATACGTAGAATGTATGCACACATGACTGTAAGTCGCTTTTGATAAAAGCGTCTGCTAAATGGCATATATTATTATATTATATTACCTGCATTTTGCAGCTGCCTTACTCAAGAAAGCAAAAAAAAGAGGGGGTTGTTTTACATATGTGATATGTGAAACATATTAATGACACGTTTTTTACTTTTTTGTTTATATCTAAATAGATGGGGCTCTGCCCTGAATGACAGGTCCAATCAATTTAGCTAAATATCATGTGGCTGTCCACGGCACTCATTTCTTTCCGTGTGTGCGCGCAAGTAAAAACACCCTACTTATAGACTAGTTGAACGCCAATACCATCCTCCTCTTTCATGTTGGCAAAACGGTCTATGGCTCTGTCATACAGTAAGTACACTTTTAGTTTTTTTTGTTGCCATAGGCTACCTAGCTAAAATGCTTGCTAGCCTAACTTTCTCGAATGGGCAACAATGAACCTGCTAAATTAGCTAACTAGTTAACTAGGCTACATGTAGGCTACATATTGTAAAGTAAAATCCAAACTGGCCTCCCTTGTTGGGCGTTTTGCTGCACCAGGACAAACCACAGTTGAGCTCAGCTCAACGCTGATTGGCTAATTATTTTATCAAGGGAGGCCAAATGCTTGCTGGCATCAATCAATCAGATGCTATGGCGGCAACATACTCTTTTGGTCCAGACAGCATCAGATACAGTGCCTTTGGAAAGTATTCAGACCCCATGACTTTTTCCACATTTTGTTATGTTCCAGCCTTATTCTAAATTTGATCAAACAAAAAGAAAATCCTCAGCAATCTACACACAATACCCCCATAATGACAACATAAAAATTAGTTTTTAGAAATGTTTGCAAATGTATTAATACAAAAAACAGAAATACCTTATTTACATAAGTATTCAGACCCTTTGCTTTGAGACTCGAAATTGAGCTCAGGTACATCCTGTTTCCATTGATCATCCTTGTGTCACATCCTGATCTGTTTCACCTGTTTTTGTGCTTGTCTCCACCCCCCACCAGGTGTCTACCATCTCACCTCATTATCACCTGTATTCTCTGTTTGTTTGTTGCCAGTTTGTTTTCTTCGGCAAGCCTACCAGCGTTTTCCCCTTTGCTTCTATCTGTTTCTAGTTCTTGTTTTCTGCCTGCCCTGACCCTAAGCCTGCCTGTCGTCCTTTACCTTGTCCCACCACACTGGGTTATTGACATGTGCCTGCCCTGACGCTGAGACTGCCTGCTGTTCTGTACCTTTTGGACTCTGATCTGGATTACGGACCTCTTCCTGCCCTCGACCTGTTGTTTTGCCTGCCCCCTGTTCTAGTAATAAACTGATTTTACTTCAACACTGTCTGCATCTGGGTCTTCCCTAAAACATGATACCGTGAGATGTTTCTACAACTTGATTGGAGTCTACCTGTGGTAAATTCAATTGATTGGACATGATTTTGAAAGGCACACACCTGTCTATATAAAGACCCAAAGTTGACAATGCATGTCAGAGCAAATACCAAGCCATGAGGTTGAAGGAATTGTCCTTAGAGTTCAGAGAAAGGATTGTGTCAAGGCACAGATCTGGCAAAGGATACCAAAAGAATTCTGCAGCATTGAAGGTCCCCAAGAACACAGTGGACTCCATCATTCTTAAATGGAAGAAGTTCGGAACCATCAAGACTCTTCTTGGAGCTGGCCGCCCAGCCAAACTGAGCAATCAGGGAGAAGGGCCTTGATCCGGGAGGTGACCAAGAACTCAATGGTCACTCTGTCAGAGCTCTAGATTTCCTCTGTGGAGATGGGAGAACCTTCCAGAAGGACAACCATCTCTGCAGCACTCCACCAATCAGACCTTTATGGTAGAGTGGCTAGATGTAAGCCATTCCTCAATAAAAGGCACATGACCGGCCTTTTGGAGTTAGCCAAAAAGCCCCTGAAGACTCTCAGACCGTGAGAAACAAGATTCTCTGGTCTGATGAAACCGAGATTGAACTCTTTGGCCTGAATTCCAAGCGTCACGTCTGGTGGAAACCTGGCACCATCCCTACGGTGAAGCATGGTGGTGGCAGCATCATGATGTGAGGATGTTTTTCAGCGGCAGGGAATGGGAGACTAGTCAGGATTGAGGCAAAGATGAACGGAGCAAAGTACAGCGAGATCCTTGATGAAAATCTGCTCCAGAGTGCTCGGGACCTCAAACTGGGGCGAAGGTTCACCTTCCAACAGGATAATGACCCTAAGCACACAGCCAAGATAATGCAGGAGTGGCTTCGGGACAAGTCTCTGAATGTCCTTGAGTGGCCCAGCCAGAGCCTGGACTTGAACCAGATCAAACATCTCCATCCAACCCGATAGAGCTTGAGAGGATCTGCTGAGAAGAATGTAGCGTTATACACAAGACTCAATGCTGTGATCGCTGCCAAAGGAGCTATAACAAAGTACTGTGTAAAAGGTCTGAATACTTATGTAAATGTGATATTTCACTTTTGTATTTGTAATAAATTAGCAAAAATGTTCAAAAAAATAATTTTGCTTTGTCATTATTGGTTATTGTGTGTAAATTGATGAGGGAAAAAACGATTTAATCAATTGTAGAACTGTAAGGCAACAAAATGTGGAAAAAGTCAAGGGGTCTGAATATTTTCCGTTTGCTTCACATACTGAAACAGAGTGGCGCTGTTTCGCTCGCATGGATGCTTTCTCCTGTGAGAATCAAGACACTTGCGAATTGATGGAAAATTATTGAAAAGAGAGAGAGACGAAAGAGAATGTTTAAATTGTTTTATTTGTCAAATATTTTGCTACGCCTGGCTTTCCTTGGCATCCATGAATACACGTTTACTGCACCATTATGTCGTTATGTCGAAGTACCTTTTATTTTTCTTGACAATAGCGGCAGTAGACTAAAGACATAAACGCGCTCATTGGGCTTGAGGTCTACACAAATTTCGTATGGATTCGCTTTGGATTGGTCGACGTAACCTCCTCGCGTCCGCCTGAGCGTGCACAATTCGATATTCCCGTAGTTTTAGATTTGCGTAGAGGCCGTAGCGGTTTGTCCCTAGTTACCACAGCCACAAAGTCATACACCCCGCCCATTTCTAAAATGTATTTTCATAAAATGTGTTTTTAATCCTAACGCCGTTGATAACCGTATGCCTAACCATGGCCTTAAATTAAGACAAAACATACATGTTTTATTTTCATGAGCCTTTACAATATAGGCACTTTGACTCTGTAGCTGGGTTATCTAGTGGAGATCGTGAAAGAGGTTCACCCACTCAATAGTTTAAGTAATTTGCGTTGTTTTGGTCGTAGTCTGACAAAGAGAACTAGCAGACAGAGAAAGAAGGAATCAAAAGAGAATTTCACATTTAGTGGAGCGGTAGCATGACTGTTTTCAACAAAAAAATACATTTGGAATAGTCTTTCACGTCGTCAGCCAGCAAGGATTATCGACAATTGCTTCTGTGTTTATGGGGGCGAAGTTCTCAAAGAAACGTCGGTGCGTTTCTTTTGGCCTGAAATCGGGAATTTTGTTCATTTGTGTCCGATTTGAATGTTGGTCGGTCTGACACTGGGAGCCGCCATGGCTGGTGCTGTCGGATCCTTTAGTGTCAATATAAGAATATGAAGATTAGCTATTGGACCTGATATTGTTTTATTTTTGAGAATCATTCAACGTAAGCAGACTTGTCGTTCATGTCATTTTATGTAGCCTATTCCTCTTTACCGCGTTGTTTTTTTAATGGACTGGCAACTTTGAGAGGCCCAATTTTATGAGACACCTGGCTCAGGCCGTTATTTTCTAGAATGCCTTTATAACGTTAGCCTAGGTAAGTGAAAGGAACATACAAAATAAAAGGAATGACAGATTATTGCTGAATGTGGCTGGACGACAGCTCGAGAACAGACACAGCTGACCGGTTCGAAATTAGTTCGCTAGCTAGCTGGCTGGCTAGCTCGTGTTAGAACGATATAAGAACAAGAAGCAGACATCTATCGTGGAATTGGCTACCAATTTTCTTTTACATTTTTTAAAATAAAAAACAACGCATTCTACAAAGGACAGTCGAAGACTAATAGAACTGTGAGAAAGTACGATTCGACTGAAGACGAAGCAGGGATAACTTGGATTGGAATATGTCGGGTCGGCCCAGAACCACCTCCTTCGCAGAGAGCTGCAAAGCGGTGCCGCAGCCTTCAGCATTTGGCAGTATGAAAGTCAGCAGTAAGTATGACCATAGAGCTAACGTTTTCTCTGTGCTTTTTTTTGTCATAATACTCTGCTACTGCTGTTATGGTACAAGGGCAAATATTTTTCTCTTGGAGTGGACTAGGCCTAGCCTAATTCACAGTCAATACTGAAATGCCATATGGGTCCATACATAGACTAGAATAACCCCATATTTCCAGACAGTAACGTTACTCTCCCATTCACTGTCCAATGCGTTTGCTTAGTTAACCGTTGTTACCAAGACCCAACTAGTGCGCTTCGAGCCACCGTCTGGTATTTTACATGATTATTGAGAAACGTGATCATACAACATGTAAATGGATGGTAAGATACCATTGGTGGAGCTTTCCAAATGATCACTGATGATATTATTATCGATCATAAAATAGCCTAAATGCAAAAGTATCTTTGCTTGTAGTGCTCCATGTGTAAGCAAGTCAAAATGTCTCTGGCAGGAGGCATGATCACTGCATTTGAGCCATCCCTCTCGTCTAGACTCTAGAGATTGACCCCTTGATTTTTGCTAGTACTGAAACAATGGATTGGTGAAAGAGCTGATAGGGCATGCCTAGAGGTACACTGTCATGTCCGCTCCTCTCATTCCCCACCCTGCAGCTCTTGAGGCAGTCAGACAGACCAGGGGTAGTGTTGATCGAGCACTCTCGGGTATTGAGCAGGGATATGTTAAACATGGCTGGTCAGATGAAGCCTCGGGGCTTCAGAATTAATTCAGACCAGTGGATTTAGAGGTGACCAACATACAATTGCTTGGTTCATCAAAAGAATAACTGTCACATAGGAGCATCAGCCTTTCACTAAATTCATTCATATTCATCTAAATTCTCTCTCTACTGGATGCTTTGGCTTCATGGGTCTAATTCTAGTAAAGCTTCAACATCTGGCAAATGAGGCTAGTTCTGACTACTACTACTATCAGAGCTTCACACACAGCCGGCCAGGTCACACAGCTCATTAGCACTTTGTTCAGCTCAATAATTGGCAAGTTGCTCAGTGGATGGAGTGCTGCTGGCCTCTGCTCTGCCATGCAGCATCAGCAAACCCCAGGCAATGGGGATAGCACCGGGACTTTCTGATTGGTTCGCAGCATCTTGTGTCTGCCTACGTCTCTGAAGGTATCTATGGTTGGTCATATGACTCCACACAGTCAGTCCTCCTGACCTACTAGTGCTTTTTAAAATGTCTGTCTACTGAGAAGCCTGGTCAACACTTGGAGAGCAAATAACATTATAAATAGACCAAAACCAAGTTCTCATCTTTGGAGAGTCCTCCTGTTTATGTACATAAGATGACAGAGGGCTATGCTCTTTTCTCACACATCAGTGTAGACTTGCATGTAGGGTTGCACATTTTGGGGCATATTCAGAAGTGGAAACTTTCCATGGGAATTAACGAAAATATATGGGAATTAATGGAAATATATGCAAATATTAATATGAATACCATTTAAATGTAGATACTTTTTGCATTGGCTATAGAAACATAAACCTTTTACCTTATCATAAGTAGACATAATTGCAAATTATGAAATCCTTCCAATTTAAATAAAAAAGCAATTTAGTTATGAATTGAACTGTAATTAATTGAGTTGACTCGTCACATGGGATGATTTCACTGAACAACAAAATAAAGGCAATATTGAATGATCCCCAAATCAAATTTATTTATATAGCCCTTTGTACTTCAGCTGATATCTCAAAGTGCTATACAGAAACCCAGCCTAAAACCCCAAACAGCAAGCAATGCAGGTGTAGAAGCACGGTGGATAGGAAAAACTCCCTAGAAAGGCCAAAACCTAGGAAGAAATCTAGAGAGGAACCAGGCTATGAGGGGTGCCCAGTCCTCTTCTGGCTGTGCCGGGTGGAGATTATAACAGAACATGGCCAAGATGTTCAAATGTTCTTAAATGACCAGCATGGTCAAATAATAATAATCACAGGCAGAACAGTTGAAACTGGAGCAGCAGCACGGTCAGGTGGACTTGGGACAGCAAGGAGTCATCATGCCAGGTAGTCCTGAGGCATGGTCCTAGGGCTCAGGTCCTCCGAGAGAGAGAAAGAGAGAATTAGAGAGAGCATACTTAAATTCACACAGGACACCGGATAAGACAGGAGAAGTACTCCAGATATGACAAACTGACCCTAGCCCCCGACACATGAACTACTGCAGCATAAATACTGGAGGCTGAGACAGGAGGGGTCAGGAGACACTGTGGCCCCATCCGATGATACCCCCGGACCGTGCCAAACAGGAAGGATATAATCCCACCCACTTTGCCAAAGCACAGCCCCTATACCACTAGAGGGATATCTTCAACCACCAACCTACCATCCTGATTCAAGTCTGAGTATAGCCCACAAAGATCTCCGCCACGGCACAACCCAAGGCGGGGGCACCAATCCAGACAGGAAGATCACATCAGTGACTCAACTCACTCAAATGACGCACCCCTCCTAGTGACGGCAAGAAAGAGCACCAGTAAGCCAGTGACTCAGCCCCTGTAATAGGGTTAGAGGCAGAGAATCCCAGTGGAAAGAGGGGAACCGGCCAGTCAGAGACAGCAATGGTGGTTCGTTGCTCCAGAGCCTTTCCGTTCACCTTCACACTCCTGGGCCAGACTACACTCAATCATATGACCCACTGAAGAGATGGGTCTTCAGTAAAGACTTACAGGTTGAGAACGAGTTTGTGTCTCACATGGGTAGGCAGACCATTCCATAAAAATGGAGCTCTATAGGAGAAAGCCCTGCCTCCAGCTGTTTGCTTAGAAATTCTAGGTACAATTAGGCCTGCGTCTTGTGGCCGTAGCGTACGTGTAGGTATGTACGGCAGGACCAACTCAAGAGAGATAGGTAGGAGCAAGCCCATGTAATGCTTTGTAGGTTAGCAGTAAAACCTTGAAATCAGCCCTTGCCTTGACAGGAAGCCAGTGTAGGGAGGCTAGCACTGGAGTAATATGATCAAATTTCTGGGTTCTAGTCAGGATTCTAGCTGCCGTATTTAGCACTAACTGAAGAATATTTAGTGCTTTATCCGGGTAGCTGGAAAGTAGAGCATTGCAGTAGTCTAACCTAGAAGTAACAAAAGCATGGATACATTTTTCTGCATTTTTGGACAGAAAGTTTCTGATTTTTGCAATGTTACGTAGATGGAAAAAAGCTGTCCTTGAAATGGTCTTGATATGTTCTTCAAAAGAGAGATCAGGGTCCAGAGTAACGGCGAGGTCCTTCACAGTTTTATTTGAGACGACTGTACAACCATTAAGATTAATTGTCAGATTCAACAGAAGATCTCTTTGTTTCTCGGGACCTAGAACAAGCATCTCTGTTTTGTCCGAGTTTAAAAGTAGAAGGTTTGCAGCCATCCACTTCCTTATGTCTCAAACACAGGCTTCTATAGCGAGAGCAATTTTAGGGCTTCACCATGTTTCATTGAAATGTACAGCTGTGTGTCATCCGCATAGCAGTGGAAGTTAACATTATGTTTTCGAATCACATCCCCAAGAGGTAAAATATATAGTGAAAACAATAGTGGTCCTAAAACGGAACCTTGAGCAACACCAAAATTTACAGTTGATTTGTCAGAGGACAAACCATTCACAGAGACAAACTGATATCTTTCCGACAGATAAGATCTAAACCAGGCCAGAACTTGTCCGTGTAGACCAATTTGGGTTTCCAATCTCTCCAAAAGAATGTGGTGATCGATGGTATCAAAAGCAGCACTAAGGTCTAGGAGCACGAGGACAGATGCAAAGCCTTGGCCTGATGCCATTAAAAGGTAATTTACCACCTTCACAAGTGCAGTCTCAGTCCTATGATGGGGTCTAAAACCAGACTGAAGCATTTCGTATACATTGTTTGTCTTCAGGAAGGCAGTGAGTTGCTGCGCAACAGCCTTTTCTAAACTATTTGAGAGGAATGGAAGATTCGATATAGGCCGATAGTTTTTTATATTTTCTGGGTCAAGGTTTGGCTTTTTCAAGAGAGGCTTTATTACTGCCACTTTTAGTGAGTTTGGTACACATCCGGTGGATAGAGAGCCGTTTATTATGTTCAACATAGTAGGGCCAAGCACAGGAAGCAGCTCTTTCAGTAGTTTAGTTGGAATAGGGTCCAGTATGCAGCTTGAAGGTTTAGAGGCCATGATTATTTTCGTCATTGTATCAAGAGATATAGTACTAAAACACTTGAGTGTCTCTCTTGAGACAGTTGTGCGGACTCAGGACAACTGAGTTTTGAAGGAATACGCAGATTTAAGCAGGAGTCCGTAATTTGCTTTCTAATAATCACGATCTTTTCCTCAAAGAATTCATGAATTTATTACTGCTGAAGTGAAAGCCATCATCTCTTTGGGGAATGCTGCTTTTTAGTTAGCTTTGTGACAGTATCAAAAATACATTTCAGATTGTTCTTATTTTTCTCAATTAAGTTGGAGAAATAGGATGATCGAGCAGCAGTAAGGGCTCTTCGATACTGCATGGTACTGTCTTTCCAAGCTAGTCAGAAGACTTCCAGTTTGGTGTGGTGCCATTTCCGTTCCAATTTTCTGGAAGCTTGCTTCAGAGCTCGGGTATTTTCTGTATACCAGGGAGCTAGTTTCTTATGAGAAATGTTTTTAGTTTTTAGGGGTGCAACTGCATCTAGGGTATTGCGCAATGTTAAATTGAGTTCCTCAGTTAGGTGGTTAATGGATTTTTGTCCTCTGACATCCTTGGGTGGACAGAGGGAGTCTGGAAGGGCATCAATTAATCTTTGTGTTGTCTGTGAATTTATAGCATGACTTTTGATGCTCCTTGGTTGGGGTGTGAGCAGATTGTTTGTTGCAAACGTAATAAAATGGTTGTCCGATAGTCCAGGATTATGAGGAAAAACATTAAGATCCACAACATTATTTCCATGGGACAAAACTAGGTCCTGAGTATGACTGTGACAGTGAGTAGGTCCAGAGACATGTTGGACAAAACCCACTGAGTCGATGGTGGCTCCGAAAGCCTTTTGGAGTGGGTCTGTGGACTTTTCCATGTGAATATTAAAGTCACCAAAAATTATATTATCTGCTATGACTACAACGTCCGATAGGAATTCAGGGAACTCAATGAGGAACGTTGTATATGGCCCAGGAGGCCTGTAAACTGTAGCTATAAAAAGTGATTGAGTAGGCTGCATATATTTCATGACTACAAGCTCAAAAGACTAAAACGTCTTTTTCTTTTTTTTTTGTAAATTTAGTTGTTTTGCTAAATGTTAGCAACAACTCCGCCTTTGATCCATCGTATCCCCAATGATCCATCGCATCTCCCAAAAATGTTTTCAACATACATCTGTAAAATTGTTGTCTAGAAACTAAAGCTTTGGTTGCCTTCCTCTCAAGCTTCCATGTCTTCTCCCTGGACCTCAATGTCCACCTCATCTTCACTGTCACTTTCCAACCTTGTTGAGGATGGCTCGTTGTCAGGCTCAAAAAGCCTCAAATTTGCCCAGATGGCCACCAATTTTTCGACCCCTGTATTGGTCAGCCTATTGCGTGCTTTGGTGTGTGTGTGTTCCGGAAGTGATGACACCATAGGCCTTGTTGATTTCTGCATCAGACAGGATGCTCTTGCCAGCATACTTGGGCAGTATGGATTTCTTCTCTTCCATCTGCCAGCAGAGTCTGAACATCAGACAGGGTGGCACTGTCTCCCTCAGTCCGTGCAATGGCTACTGCTATAGGTTTCAGGCTGCTTACCACTCTCCCAAAATACATCATCCTGGAGGATCCTCTTGATGGGGTTGTCTATATCGGCAGACTGTGATATGGCCAATTCTTGGAGAGACTCCTTCCCCTCCAGGAACGGGTGTTGCTGGGCAGCTTCAATGTGGTGCTCTTATTCTTCTCACTTTGCTTGGTGAGGTAGATTGCTGCTATAACTTGATTACCCTTCACATACCTAACCATTTCCTTGTCTATCTTGTACAGTGTATCCATTGTTTTCAGTGCCATGATGTCCTTGAGGAGCAGGTTCAATGCATGAGCAGCACAGCTAATGGTGGTGATGTGGGTGAACCAGTTGCATACACAGCTTGAGCAAGACATTCATCAGCATTTCTCTGACTACGTTCCCCTATTGAATCAAAAAAGCTTCTGATTCCAGGAGGGCCATGAGCTGTTCCTATCGATAAGGTGTCTGATTCATAATTTTCACCTCGAATATAAGTTGAGGGACTTTTGTCAGAGGTTGCTTGTTGTGAGCGCTGAGGGAACATTATGCACTTGGCCAGATGATTCTGCATCTTTGTTGCATTCTTTGCATATGATTTGGCACAGTATTTGCAAATGTACACAGCTTTTCCTTCTACATTAGCAGCAGTGAAATGTCTCCACACATCAGATAGTACCTGTGGCATTTTCCTGTAAAGATGAGAAAAAAAGGAGTAAAAATAAATAAATACAATTCCATGTACAGAAATAGTTAAGCAGTTAGATTAAACAAGTCCTTTGTAAGATACATGTTTTAAAATGAAACATGTATGGAAACAGGTGAATTAACACTCCACAGTTAGCAGGTTTAAGCACGCTAAAATCCACATGGTAGCAAGAACTAACTCGCAGAAATTGTTTAGTTAGAAATAATTTCAACACATTTTTATGTAGGCTAGTATTTACTAGTTAACAAAAAATCATGTATGTCATATAAAATACACTGCTACAAAAAATAAAGGGAACACTAAAATAACACATCCTAGATCTGAATGAGTTAAATATTTTCATAAAATACTTTTTTCTTTACATAGTTGAATGTGCTGACAACAAAATCACACAAATTATCAAGGGAAATCAAATTTATCAACCCATGGAGGTCTGGATTTGGAGTCACACTAAAAATTAAAGTGGAAAACCACACTACAGACTGATCCAACTTTGATGTAATGTCCTTAAAACAAGTCAAAATGAGGCTCAGTAGTGTGTGTGGCCTCCACGTGCCTGTATGACCTCCCTACAACGCCTGGGCATGCTCCTGTTGATGTAGCGGATGGTCTCCTTAGGGATTTCCTCCCAGACCTGGACTAAAGCATCCGCCAACTCCTGGACAGTCTGTGGTGCAACGTTGCTTTGGTGGATAGTGAGACATGATGTCCCAGATGTGCTCAATTGGATTCAGGTCTGGGGAACGGACGGGCCAGTCCATAGCATTAATGCCTTCCTCTTGCAGGAACTGCAGACACACTCCGGCCACATGAGGTCTAGCATTGTCTTGCATTAGGAGGAACCCAGGGCCAACCGCCCCAACATATGGTCTCACAAGGGGTCTGAGGATCTCCTCTCGGTACCTAATGGCAGTCAGGCTACCTCTGGCGAGCACGTGGAGGGCTGTATAGCCCCCCAAATAAATGCCACCCCACACCATGACTGACCTACCGCCAAACCGGTCATGCTGGAGGATGTTGCAGGCAGCAGAACGTTCTCCACGGCGTCTCCAGACTGTCACTTCTGTCACGTGCTCAGTGAGAACCTGCTTTCATCTGTGAAGAGTACAGGGCGCCAGTGGTGAATTTGCCAATCTTGGTGTTCTCTGCCCAACGCCCTGTACGGGGTTGGGCTGTAAGCACAACCCCCACCTGTGGACATCGGGCTATCATACCACCCTCTGTTTCTGACCGTTTGAGCAGACACATGCACATTTGTGGCCTGCTGGGTGTCATTTTTCAGGGCTCTGGCAGTGCTCCTCCTGCTCCTCCTTGCACAAAGGCGGAGGTAGTGGTCCTGCTGCTGGGTTGCTGCCCTCCTACGGCCTCCTCCACATCTCCTGATGTATTGGCCTGTCTCCTGGTAGCGCCTCCATTCTCTGGACACTACACTTACAGACACAGCAAACCTTCTTGCCACAGCTCGCATTGATGTGCCATCCTGGATGAGCTGCACTACCTGAGCCACTTGTGTGGGTTGTGGACTCCGTCTCATGCTACCACTAGAGTGAATGCACCGCCAGCATTCAAAAGTGACCAAAACATCAGCCAGGAAGCATAGGAACTGAGAAGTGGTCTGTGGTTATCACCTGCAGAACCACTCCTTTATTGGGGGTGTCTTGCTAATTGCCTATAATTTTCACCTGTTGTCTATACCATTTGCACAACAGCATGTGAGATTTATTGTCAATCAGTGTTGCTTCCTAAGTGGACAGTTTGATTTCACAGAAGTGTGATTGACTTGGAGTTACATTGTGTTGTTTAAGTGTTCCCTTTATTTTTTTGAGCAGTGTATATTCACCCCACTCAGTATTGTAATCAAAACTTACCAGAAAGCATGT
Source organism: Oncorhynchus gorbuscha (assembly GCF_021184085.1). NCBI lineage: Eukaryota > Metazoa > Chordata > Actinopteri > Salmoniformes > Salmonidae > Oncorhynchus > Oncorhynchus gorbuscha. The sequence goes on from NC_060193.1 coordinate 43,967,687, forward strand.
AGTCCTTGGCTTAGACAGTGTAGTAGTGTGGGCCCAATAGCATCTCATTAGTGTGCAAAATCTTGAGAAACACCTGTACATGTGATGGAAGAATTCTGTTGAATTGGGGATAGTTTAACCAAAATATGCCACAATACCTTATGTGTATCCCACAGAAAAAGGTTTACTGTTATAAGCTGACTATTTTGATGAATTTTAAGCTACATTTCCCAAATTCCCGGGCTTAACTTCCAATGGAAAATGTTCGTTAAAGTTCAGACCTTTTGCATCCCCCTACTTACAGGCCGTGACAAACTTTTAGCTACTTGTCTTAGGATTTTTTTTTTTACTTGTCCAAAATCTCATGTCGCTTGTCCACTTTACAAAATAAAATACATTAGATTTTTTTTACCATAGAGAATCAGACAAAAATGTAGGCAACACTCTGCCTATTGGCTTTTTTTCTTTCTTTTTAAGGCTCTCCTGGAGGATGGTTGGCCATCCTTGGTGGCCTATAAAGTATTGCAATTACAACCAAATACTTATGTCTTTTTAAAATAATTCCCTACAGGGCTCGAAATTAAGGGCGTCCAATGAGGCTGATGCAGCAGGTCAGACCGTTTAGCTTAAAATGTTGATACATATTTATTACTTCATATTATAAGTTCAACAATGCGCATATGGCTGTAGGCTATGCATGAATGCTCCAAAATGCAATAAGGGGGAAAAACACTGTCGGTGCGTGCAGTGCGCTTTTGAATCTGTTTAATGTGACAGAGATGAAAATATCCTTTAGAAATTAAGAAAGAGGGTGTTTTAAAGATTCATCAACTAGTATGGGTTACAAATATGACTAGAATTCTGCTATTGGCTGCTGGACAATAAAATAAAGTTGATTTTGAAAACCAATGGAACATGAGAAAAATGCTGGTTTCAATGGCATATTAAGTATTTAGACCATGTTAATTATCCTTCATTATGTGTCAAATATGACTGGCTTTTAACCTATAATTATGTAATTAAAAGGCTCATATCAGCATCGCTTTGGACATGAGACTGTAGCCTACACTTTGAAATGTAGGCATTTTTTAAATGAAAAAGGATTTGAATATTATTCTGATCGGAGTAATTGTTTGATATTGTGATTTTTGTGTGTGATTTTATAGTTATTTAATAATATATATATGTTTTACTTATCCGTTCATAGAACTTAAATCTATATTTTTCTTGTCCCGGACAAGAGGACAATGTTAATGTCGAGCTAGGCCTTGGTGTTTGTTTGCTTGCTGATATACAAATTAAAGAACCTGGACAAAGATGTTGGGAAATAGCTCACCTTTTTAGCTCACCTTTTTAGCCCCCATTTGTATTCGGAGAAGGCTTTGCCCCATAGTGGTGTATTACATAGTCTATTGTGTACTAGCCACCGCAGAAATGGAAACATGGACCAAGGAGGAAATGGCAATAGGGTTCTGGAGAAGAAAGCGTCAGATGTAATGTCCAGCTGGGGAGAGGATGTGAAGGCTGAGTATGTGAGACTGGACGAATGACTGGGTGGTATGCGGGTGGGTGAGGTGGCGGCATTGATCAAAAGACTGTTAATTAGACGTGTTCTCCATCAATTACAAGGGACACGTTCAGTAGGCACCAAACGGTTGAAAACGGAGTAAACCTTAATTTTGGCAGCAGGTAGCCTAGCGCTTAAGAGTGTTGGGCCAGTATCCGAAAGGTCGCTGGTTGTAATCAGCCCTTGAGCAAGGCAGTTAACCCCCCAACAACAACTGCTCTCCAGGCTCCAATGGTGAGGATGACGATTTAAGGAAGCCCCCCTCACCTATTTGATTCAGAGGGGTTGGATTCAATGCAGAAGACACATTTTTCTTGAATGCTTTCAGTTGTTCAACTGACTAGGTATCCCCTTTCCCTGACGCGGGAGGAACTTCCTGGATCTGTCCAATTTAGAAATGCAAATGTTAATTTGTTTGCTATGGTGTGTCCTACTGAACAATTAACATGGTAATGAAGGTCCGATGACATGCCTTGGGCTGCGTTTACTCAGGCAGAACATTTCTGATATTTTTTTCTCTAATTAGTCAACTCTGATAAATATCTAATTTGAAAAGACCTGATGTGATTGGTCAAAGGACCAATTTAGTGTGAAAAAGAATCAGAATTGGACTGCCTGTGTAAACGCAGCCTTGATGTGGTTAAAGCAGCTGATAAAGAACCCTAATTGACTTAGGAGTCTACTAAACATTAGTTTAAAGTCCTCCTCTTCTTGGATCATATGAGAAGACCAAAGTCCACCACATTTTCAAAAATAGCCTTTTTATGGTATGTTCATGTCATCGTATATTATTTACACCCGTAGCTCAGACTCACTCCCCACTGAATGGATTACATTCGCTGTTTGTTCTTAGCAGGGTTACTACGGCCCGACTGTCACGAACATGCCAAGGGCCTTGTGACCAGTTCAGTGGGTTTGTGCGTCTCCTCTGGTGTCCTGTTTCCTTCCTGTTGCTGAGCTACTGCTGCTCCGGCGTCAGAGCTTCTCCCCGTGGCCTTTGGAATTAACCCAGCTGTGAAGGAACTGCAAATGAATCACGGTCCTTATTGGCGGTTGTGCACCGGCATACATATATTTGACTCGTACACATGATAGTCTTGACATCGGCTAATGTAGCCATAAGCAAAGTATATCTGAGTATACACATTACACAATTTCAAAGAAAATGTTTTGGGAATTTTGGGGGTAGCAGTTACTGCATTACATTCTACAGGTGTTAAGCTCTTGGTCTCAGAGTGTGGGATATGTCTGTGTTTATTTCAAGGGATTGGCCTGACCGACAGGGCAGTATTTTGGGCTGAGTGTGTATGTAGCAACAGTGAAGCATCCTCTGCTTATAACACTACACTTAGTGGCACGGGTGCTCTTTCCCTCCCCGTTGTGTTAAACCGCACCTTATCAGAGGGAATCACATGCTGACTCACCATGGCAGTGGCACTATGGCAACCTACAAACAAGCACTGTTGGGATACATCCTCACCTTGGTGTGGTTTGTGTTGAAGGAATGCCAATGTGCCAACACATTCTCATAAAAAAATAAGCTGGAATTCATAATCTCTATGAATTTCTGTCAGTTGATAGTTTGAGTATTGCTCATCAACATTCTGAATGAGGGCAAGAAAAAAGGCTGGTTCCACCCATCTCACAGCTAAATTGAGAAAAGTTTAGGGAATTGAATGCAAATAGCAATATGCTTTCAACAAAAAAGTGGCTCTGTATAAAGGTTGTTCACAGCCTAGCTCTGTGTGTGTGTCACGGTGGGTGGAAATGTACCTGTGCTGTCACAGGCTCTGCTTTGACTCACCTGCTCAGCACTTTGCTATGTGATATCAGCCTCCTTGTCACTCTGCTCACCTGGCTCTCCAAGGAACAGCTCTTGATCCAGAGGCCCTAATCAAACATGCTGGAGGGCAGCGTTGAATACTCTCACACCCACGCCTACAGTAGTGTCACTAACTTGTTTCAGTTCTTTTCTCACACACACACACACACACACACACACACCAGCTTTTGGCAGTATTGGGCTAAGACACAAAACCACAAGCCTTTCCTTTACAGGATTGCTCAAGCAAATCAAACCCTCATTGCATTCATCCCCTCACTACATTGAAGTGAAACATCATTCCCTGTGGATAAGCTGTCATGTGCGATGGCCTTCACCTTCTCCCCAGTGTGCAGTGTGTGCAGAACATAGCCCCTTGTCATATAACGGCTAACCCTATAGTGCTCAGGCCCTGCAGGCCTGGGCTCCAATCATAATCGCATTCCTTTGTCTGTGTGAACCCATCGTCTGTCTGTCTGCTGAACGTGGCTGCTGGGAACATGGCCCCAGTTCTGAAGAACTGGTATTAGCAGCAACATGACGCAGCTGCAAACCTAAAACAGATTGTGGCTCGCTTGCTTAGCTACTCTGAGTAGTTTCCAAGGCAGCTGGCCAAGAACAAAAAAAGTATTTAGCTTTTATCCCCTGCCATTATAAAGATTCTTAAAATGCAATCTATACTGCAGTCAATGACAGTATTCTGTGTATGCAGGGTTGGGTATGTTACTTTCTTAATGTAATCTGTTAGTTGCCAGTTGTCCAAAATGGTCAAATGTAATCTGATCACTGGTACTTTTGGATTACTTTCCTTTAGGCATTTGAAGAAAACAAAAATGATCAAACACATTTGGTGTGTCATAGTGGTGTCTGACTTGGGCCTTGTTTCAACGCTGAATTTGATGTCATTGAGAAAACAAAGATGCCATAATGCATCCTTTCTGAATTTAATCCAAGAAGTAGTCATCTAGTTTTTCAAAAGTGTCTGTAATGTGATAACAATATTTTAGCTGGTAACGGAACTAGTTAGTTGTTTCATAGTCAGATTACATGTAATCATTTACTCCGCCACCCTGTGTTTGTGTTAGGCGGAAGACCGTTTTGATTACGACTCTTGTTTTCGAGAACTGAGTGACAACATGGCAGCTGTGTCTTTGAAACCAGATCTCTATCATTTCCAATTTAAGAGCATCATGTGTCTGTGTCCGCTTGTTTGCGCCACCTGCAAGTCTGTGTGAATGGTTCTCTACTTGCATCCCTCCCTGCGTACATTTGATAATCTGCGTCTGGGAAGTGTATTGACTGTGTTGATAATGGTATCCAGTGTGATGGTATGATGATAGTGTGAGTCAGCGTATAGAAGGAAATGAAAGGCTTTGATGTAGCTGTTGATGTGGGCTGATCCTCTGGCCCCTGTAGGGAAGGGAAATGGCTCATCACCAGCCAGGCTCTGGAATGTGCGAGGGAAATGTAGGCATCTGTGCTCAGGACTCGGTACTACCAGGAACACATTAATGAGAACTGCAATCCAAGAGGTTTCGCATTACCTTTCCATTCCACTCTGGAAAAATGACAAATTCAAAGTTGTAAGATGCCAGGCTTTCACGTGTAGTTAATAGCAGAATGTTGGTCATTCCATGGAAAGTGTATCAGTGACATAACAATATCAAAATTAGTAGTTACGTAATATTAAACCCAGTGATAACATTAATCTGAAGTTAACATAGTATGTCAAGAAAATCCTGTGACACTGAGACAGTCCTGTAACTGTCTGACTGTCAATCAGGTAGTGTCTTTGTCTGTTCAGCAAGAGGTACTTTTTCTCTCTGGACTTGACAGTCTAAACTAAGCCTTAAGGGTGTCCCACAACAAGGGGTGTAAACCTGTTGACAGAGCAATAATACTAAACCCTTGAATCAGAAATGGTACAGAGCTCTGTCATGAAGTTGGCCTGGGGGTAGGTTTATGACAGTCATAAATACCCCCCCCCCTTTTCCTCTCTCTACCCTACTGATGTTACATTTGCAAAACCCTTGGGTAACATAGAGATTCTGGGAACATCAGAAGGTGGGGGGAAATGAACTATATTCTGGTAATCCGACCAATTGAACATATGCGGTGGTACTTAATGAATATTATGTCAGTTCGGTTGTCATCTGAGACATTCTCATCAATGATAAGATGACAAACTCTACAGTGGAAAGTCTACACATCAGAGTTATTGGATTCACATGGAATTGTTGTTCAATTTAAACGTTTGAATATTAAATTATTCGTGATGTGATGGGATGAAATGTGATTTTAGCTTCTAAAATGTGAGATTTTGGTTTTCATAAGGTAGGGCTCTGCTCAATCAGTGGCCCCTGTGAAGGGACATGGGCTATAAAACTTTTCAAACACGCCCTCCACTCCCTTCCTATATAAAGCCTTGACGACAATATAACCTCCTGTTCCGAGGATGTGAGGACGACGGTCCGATGTCAGAATGGTTCAGATAATAACTACAGAACGAAGCCAACATCAGCGTGAGCTTTGGTTGTGAATGGTATGAACTTTGAACTCTTATTCACTACAGAAGTGATACCTCCTAGCTGTTGAGTTAGCAACAGCAGCTGCAAACGCAGGTTAGGAAGGAACAGACAGAGTTTCCCGTCTACCACATAACTACGTTACTACAATGTATTCAATTTACCAGCAGAGACATTCTACAAAGGACTCGGTTGGGCAACACGGCCTTCCATCTACCACCAACCTACTGAAGCGCAGCTCAGAGTAAATATTTATTGCATTTTCCTTTTTCCAAATGGGCAGTAATTTAGAATGAATAAGATTCTGTATTTACTATAGCACAGCTTCGCCCTTTGTTCCTCGGTCTTCCTGCTCTTTCACTCCAACCCAGCCCCTTTATGTGTAACAAGCTGTCATATCTGTTCCGCCCGCTAGGGACGTTTTCCTTTATGACGTAATTTGTAATCAAGTTATGATTTAATTATGTGTATGTGTAATTATGTGTGATTAGTTAGGTATTTAGTAAATAAATAATTAAACCCAATTTTGTTTTGCTGATTCAACTTGTTAGCCAGGGTTCGTGCATATAACCAAGAATTTACAACTTTCAGATGAGACTGAATTAAGATTGACTGCTATTGATGTGAAATATTACTAGGTCTTTCAGAGTTTATTCGGAAGATAACAGCTATAAATATTATTTCGTGGTGCCCTGACTCTCTAGTTAATTACATTTACATGATTAGCTCAGTGAGGTAATATTAATTACGGAGAAATTATTTTATAGAATAGCATGTCATATCACTTAATCCGGCATAGCCAAAGACACGACAGCTCTCTGGTCAATTGTTTCCATGCTTTCTGTGGGGCTGACCCTCCATAACCCACATCCTAGCCCTGACTTTATTTCACCTTTATTTAACTAGGTTGGCTAGTTGAGAACAAGTTCTCATTTGCAACTGCGACCTGGCCAAGATAAAGCATAGCAATTTGACACATACAACAACACAGAGTTACACATGGAATAAACAAAACATACAGTCAATAATACAGTAGAACAAAAGAAAACAAGAAGTCTATACAGTGAGTGCAAATGAGGTAAGGTAAGGGAGTTAAGGCAATAAATAGGCCATGGTGGCGAAGTAATTACAATATAGCAATTAAACACTAGAATGGTAGATGTGCAGAAGATGAATGTGCAAGTAGAGCTACTGGGGTGCAAAGTAAATAAATTATGTATAGGGAGGTAGATAAATGGGCTGTTTACAGATGAGCTATGTGCAGTGATATGTGAGCTGCTCTGACAGCTGGTGCTTAAAGCTAGTGAGGGAGATATGAGTCTCCAGCTTCAGTTATTTTTGCAGTTCGTTCCAGTCATTGGCAGCAGAGAACTGGAAGGAAAGACGACCAAAGGAGGAATTGGCTTTGGGGTGACCAGTGAGATGTAGCACGTGCTCCAGCAGGTATGAGTGGGTGCTGCTATGGTGACCAGTGAGCTGAGGTAAGGCGGGGCTTTACCTAGCATAGACTTGTAGATAACCTGTCGCCAAACCCACTGGTTACAGGTTGAGTATGAAGCAAGGGCCAACCAACGAGAGCGGACAGTTCGCAATGGTGGGTAGTGTATGGGGCTTTGGTGACAACTGATGGCACTGTGATAGACTGCATCCAGTTTGTTGAGTAGAGTGTTGGAGGCTATTTTATAGATGACATCACTGAACTCGAGGATCGGAAGGATGGCCAGTTTTACGAGGGTATGTTTGGCAGCATGAGTGAAGAATGCTTTGTTGCAATATAGGAAGCCAATTCTAGATTTAATTTTGGATTGGAGGTGCTTGATGTGAGTCTGGAAGGAGAGTTTACAGTCTAACCAGACACCTAGGTATTTGTAGTTGTCCACATATTCTAAGTAAGAACCATCCAGAGTAGTGATGCTGGATGGGCGAGCAGGTGCGGGCAGTGATCGGTTGAATAGCATGCATTTAGTTTTACTTGCGTTTAAGAGCAGTTGGAGGCCCCGGAAGGAGAGTTGTATTGCATTGAAGCTCATCTGGAGGTTAGTTAACAGAGGGGCCAGATGTATTCAGAATTGTGTTGTCTGTGTAGAGTTGTACCAGAGTATCCCCAGCAGCAAGAGCAACATCATTGATGTATACAGAGAAGAGAGACTGCCAGAGGTCCGGACAACAGGCCCTCCGATTTGACACACTGAACTATATCAGAGAAGTAGTTGGTAAAACAGGCGAGGCAATCATTTGAGAAACCAAGGCTGTCGAGGCTACCAATAAGAATGTGGTGATTGACAGAGTCGAATGCCTTGGCCAGGTCAATGAATACGGCTGCACAGTAATGTCTCTTATCGATGGGGGTTATGATGTCGTTTAGGACCTTGAGCACGACTGAGGTGCACCCATGACCAGCTCTGAAACCAGATTGCATAGCGGAGAATGTACAGTGGGATTCGAAATGGTCTGTAATCTGTTTGTTAACTTGGCTTTCGAAGACCTTAGAAAGACTGGGTAGGATAGATATAGGTCTGTAGGTCAATCATAGTGGATTTATCGGTGGTGACAGTGTTTCCTAGCCTCAGAGCAATGGGCAGCTGGGAGGAGGTGCTCTTATTCTCCATGGACTTTAGTGTCCCAGAACTTTTTTTGAGTTAGTACTACAGGATGCAAATATCTGTTTGAAAAAGCCAGCCTTAGCTTTCCTAGCAGCCTGTGTATATTTGTTCCTAACTTCCCTGAAAAGTTGCATATCACAGGGACTATTCGATGCTAATGCAAAACGCCACAGGATGTTTTTGTGCTGGTCAAGGGCAGACAGGTCTGGAGTAAACCAAGGACGATATCTATTCCTAGTTCATTTTTTTTGTTGAATGGGGCATGCTTATTTAAGATGGTGAGGAAGGCACTTTTAAAGAATAGCCAGGCACCATCTACTGACGGGATGAGGTCAATATCATTCCAGGATACCCCGGCCAGGTCAATTAGAAAGGCCTGCTCGCAGAAGGTTTTTAGGGAGCGTTTGAGCGTTAGCTAGCCAACATTAGTCAGTTAGCTTGGGTGCTTGACTGCCATTGAACGCTCGGATCAAACATACTCCTCGACCAGAGCGTCCAGTGTGCACTCTGAATGCTCCGAATTTATGAACGGACAATCAGACAACTCTCTGGATTTACAAACACCCAGAGTGCACTCTGGCATTCCAGATTGAATTTTCGAACACAACTGAAATCGTAAAATGTTTAGCTAGTAATCTGTTATGCTAGATAGAGGTTGCATAGCAACAGCATCAAATTCCATTAGACAGGCCAAGCTCTAGTACGCTCAACTTCTCGTACGCTCAACTGAAATGATACCGTTTGTTTACTGTATACTAAAATGAACTAGTAGTATACAGCATGTTATTATGGGTATTCGAACACAGCTCTAGTCTTACTCCTGGCTCTCAGCTGTTGCAGTGACATACTGCACAGTAGTCAAGTGATGGCGTGGTAGTGACGACTGACTGGCTAAAGTGGATGGATAGACTGTCAGGGGCAGGTCCATAGAATATAATTACTCGACGGGAGAAAGACCCATCGGACCAGGGCAATTTGACTCTACACTCAGGCCCACCCATCGTAGAACATGACCTGAATAGGAATGTCTGTTCAAGTAATTGTATTTCTATGGTAGGAATCCAATTGGCCAGTCTATCAGACCCAATTTCTTCATGCAGTGCTAAACTGGGAGAGAGCAGAGCAGCCAATGGATAGATGGACTTGAGGATTATTGCACTGCTGCCAAAGGCGTGATGCAGCGGTCAGGGTAGGGATTTTCATTAAGGGCCTTTTGCTCTAATGTGCTTTGCTTTGTCTCTCCTTTCAGACCCAGTAATGAGTATGGGGAGGTGTTCAAGGATTTATCACATGGAGAGGTATTGAGGCCTACTCCCTGGTGTCGGGTTTCTCTTTTGACATTTTGAGGATAAACAATGGTCACTCATGGTAGACACTGTCAAACGCATTAGGATAATGAAAAGGCTTGTCCAATCTGCAATCTCTGATTGTCACGATTTTTAACGTCAGTGATCCCCTTTTATAATCAACATAGTCCTTATTACAATTCCATCACCTGCGGTAGTGACATGGTGTCAGGCTTCCGGTTGGGTGCTTGTTCTCTGTGTGTTCAGAGGAGGAGGGGATGCCTAATTTGGCATAACTCTCTTCTCTGTCCCTCCCTTCTCTGTCAGGCTTTGGCAGCTCTGACATTTTGCTCCACTTTCCTGCTACTCAGCAGAGAATGGGAGGAAGTGTGTGACCTGGAGTGGTCTGACCCCCAAGATCAATTTCCCATATTCTACCACATTATGAGCTCAGTGGGTTCCTATAGAGATGCAGCGTGTTCAGACAGGATTGGCAATTGATAATGTATATTTAACATTTTGTTTGACTAGTATTTCCTCTATGCCTTGACTTCTGACCCAGACTGTAGCAACGCTGGAAGAGTGCAGAGTTCAGTGCTGGATCCCCCGACATAGCTGTGTTGGACCTGTTGCGAAATTCTGCTGCTGCACTGTCTCATCCCTCGTCAGGCCTCTGCAGTAGCCAAGGCAGTAGTATCAGAGGTCAGGTGACCCTGTCACTGTTAGACGGGCATTAGGGCACTCTGTGTGTGCGCACCATAGAGATATGTAAGTGCTGGTTGTAAAACAGATTGCTGGGTGCTAAGAGGTCAGTGCTACACCAACACTCCTACAAGGTATAATCACTAGTATATAGGCCTAGAGCTATGTCTTTAAAGTATGGAGTGGCCATTTTTTAAAGTGAATGGAAAAAAGAATTCCCCTCTTTAACAAACCACCAAGACAACTCGCCTACGTTCCTTACATGATCTGAGATGATAAATTATCTCTAGTAAATTGGTAAGACTGGCTGTCAGACCAAGGTCATGTTCATTAGGACTCGCAACTGGAATGCTTTAAATCATTTAGCCAAGGAAAGCAATTAGGCTTTTTTTCTTATTGAACACGTCCAGATAGTCCCTCCTTGTTCCAGAGTGTTTTCTGTTTATTCCGTTTGGTGTCTAATGGATACCCAGGCCTAATATTTTCCAAACAAGTCATGGATTTTAAACTTCTCCGCCTGTCATCCTTGCAAACAGTGGCGTAGAAAGGCTCAATAATAATAATAATGGATCTTCTCCATTCCTCATGTTGCTAATTCCTATGCAGGGGGGACTCTGTGAAGTCAATCATGGACAGAGCTCCAGCTGTTTATGTGAGATCTGTTTTTTCCTTCATTATGTTTTGAAGATCAAACTCCTTCAGCATATCGTTCATTTTACGGAGTACTTCGCCACGTATCTTTCATTCTCTTCATGCCAATTGGAATGTTGCATGACTACTGATGGGGCATGCTGGTGGAGTTTGCTAGCAGTTTTAGGCTGTATAATGTCGTTTTGGCTTGTCAATTTCCAAAAACAGCATTGAGGTAGACTTCATCATGATGCACTTCTTAGTTCATTGAAGAGTAGTTTGTACTTTTGTGATTGACAGGTTCGTGCACTGCTATTGATAAAGCTTATAGTCAATCAATCAAATGTATTTATAAAGCCCTTTTTACATCAGCCAACGTCACAAAGTGCTATTCAGAAACCCAGCCTAAACCCTAAATGGCAAGCAATGCAGATGTAGAAGCACGGTGACTAGGAAAAACTCCCTAGAAAGGCAGGAACCTAGGAAGAAACCTAGAGGGGAACCAAGCTCTGATGGGTGGCCAGTCCTCTTCTGGCTGTGCCGGGTTGAGATTGTAACAGTACATGGCCAAGATAATAATAAAATAATAATAATAATATATGCCATTTAGCAGACGCTTTTATCCAAAGCGACTTACAGTCATGTGTGCATACATTCTACGTATGGGTGGTCCCGGGGATCGAACCCACTACCCTGGCGTTACAAGCGCCATGCTCTACCAACTGAGCTACAGATGTTTCAACCTTTCATAGATGACCAGCAAGGTCTAATAATAATCATAATCATCATCAGTGGTTGTAGAGGGTGCAATAGGTCAGCGACTCGGGAGTAAATGTCAGTTGGCTTTTCATAGCCGAGCATTCAGAGGTCGAGACAGCAGGTGCGGTAGAAAGAGCTTGTCGAAAACAGCACGTCCGGGACCTGGTAGCAAGTCCGGTGAACAGTTCAGGGTTCCATAGCAACAGGCAGAATACTGGAGCAGCAGCACGGTGGACTGGGGACAGCAAGGAGTCATCAGGCCAGGTAGTCTTGAAGCATGGTCCCAGGGCTCAGGTTCTCTGGGAGGGAGAGCGAGAGAATTAGAGGTAGCATAATTAAATTCACACAGGACACCGGATAAGACAGGAGAAATACTCCAGACATAAGACTGACACTAGCCTCCCGACACACAAACTATTGCAGAATAAGTACTGGAGGCTGAGACAGGAGGGGTCGGGAGACACTGTGGCCCCTTCCGACGATACCCCTGGACAGGGCCAACCAGGCTGTATATAACCCCACCCACTTTGCACAGCCCCCATACCACTAGAGGGATATCTTCAAACCATCAAGTTACTACCCTGAGACGAGGCTGAGTATAGCCCATGAAGATCCCCTCCCCCCTGGCACGAACCTGGAGGGGGGGGGGGGGGGGCTAAACCCGGACAGGGAGATCACGTTAGTGACTCAACCCACTCAAGTGATGCACCCCTCCTAGGGACGGGATGGAAGAGCACCAGTAGCCAGAATCCTGGTGGAGAGAGGAGAGTCGGCCAGGCAGAGACAGCAAGGGTGGTTCGTTGCTCCAGTTCCTTTCAGTTCACCTACATACCCCTGGGCCAGACTACACTCAATCATAGGACCTACTGAGGAGATGAGTTTTCAATAAAGACTCTCACATGGATAGGCAGACCATTTCATAAAAATGGAGCTCTATAGGAGAAAGCCCTGCCTCCAGCTGTTTGCTTAGAAATTCAAAGGACAATAAGGAGGCCTGCGTCTTGTGACCGTAGCATAAGTGTAGGTATGTACGGCAGCACCAAATCGGAGAGATGGGTAGGAGCAAGTCCATGTAATGCTTTGTAGGTTTGCAGTAAAACCTTGAAATCAGCCCTAGCATTTTTTTATTTTATTTAACCTTTATTTAACTAGGCAAGTCTGTTTTAAGAACATTCTTATGTGCAATGACGGCCTACCAAAAGACAGAAGGCCTCCTTCGGGAACAGGGGCCTGGGATTTAAAAATAAATATAATATAAATATAGGACAAAACACACATCACTACAGGAGATACATTACATAAAGAAACAGGAAGTCAGTGTAGAAAGGCTAGCACTGGAGTAATATGATACAATTCTTTAGCCCTAGTCAAGATTCTAGCAGCCGTGTTTAGCACTAATTTAAGTTTATTTAGTGCTTTATCCGAGTATCTGGAAAGTAGAGCATTGCAGTAGTCTAATCTAGAAGTGACAAAAGCAGCTTTTCTGCATCATTTTTGGACAGAAAGTTTCAGATTTTTGCAATGTTACGAAGACGGGGGTAAAAGCTGAATAGCAGTGAAAGTTGTCATTCGGAAAACAAAATGTTATCACCAGGAGGTAAAATATATAGTGAAAACAATAGTGGTCCTAAAACAGTGCAATCTAGGATTGTTTGGTGCTCTTTGGGTTTGTGTTGAGGTCCATGGCCAGGTGTCAGCCATAAACGGTAGGTTAGAAGAGCTTGTCAAATCTACAAACAACTAAGGGATGGGTAAATGGCGATTTGGGACCGGCTGTTAGTGTTTGACTTGGTCTGTCAACTCACACCTCCATTTTCCTGTTATCAAAAGTTGCCATGGCGAAGTGCAGGTGTTGAATTGGAGCTGTTATGTGGGGAAACATTTGCTGCCTGCAGCGTTGCTTCAAAATAGGAACCGTACTACAAAAGTGCTTAGCCGTTTGCAGTGCACCCTCCCCTATCTGAGACTAAAACTACATCCTCATTTCACCACAACCTTTACGCCTACACCCTTTATCCTTCCTTCTACTGTACTTTCAGGCTGTCGTCATTACAGTGTATGCCAGAGTCTTAACATGGGTAGCCCTGCTCCTAGGAAATTACTCATTACTAAAAAGTGGGTTAATACAGCTTCCTATTTCTGGCTTACAGGCTTCATTCTGAGCCTAAATCTAGAGATGCAGTGATGAGAGAGGATGAGAAATGTTACAGGAGCTTCTTGGTGTAAAGATTGTGTGTGGCTGAATGAGTTGTCCTATACTGTATCTCTTGTGTGACATTGATTATTCTCTTTTCTTTCTCTCCCTCTCTCTCAGGAGACAAAGATGGCAGTAAGGTGACCACGGTGGTAGCGACCCCAGGCCAGGGCCCCGACCGGCCGCAGGAGGTCAGCTATACAGACACTAAGGTCATCGGCAACGGCTCGTTCGGCGTGGTCTACCAGGCTAAACTGTGTGACTCCGGGGAGCTAATAGCCATCAAGAAGGTTCTGCAGGACAAGAGGTTCAAGGTGAGGACCATTTCACTGCAGGGACGACTACATCGGAGAGTTTATTTTTAGAACTTCTTGTTGCACTGTGCGTTTTTTACGAACGTTTAGTATGATGTCACTGAAACTAGATCCCTGACTGGAGACTCACATTTTAATAAGCAATTCTTAAGGAATAGTGTTGATTTTCTTCCCCCAAAAAGTGTTTTCTACACTACAGTTTAAGTCGGAAGTTTACATACACCTTAGCAAAATAGATTTAAACTCAGTTTTTCACAATTCCTGACATTTTATCCTAGTAAGAATTCCCTGTCTTAGGTCAGTTAGGATCACCACTTTATTTTAAGAATGTGAAATGTCAGAATAATAGTAGTGATTTATTTCAGCTTTTATTTCCTTCATCACATTCCCAGTGGGTCAGAAGTTTACATACACTCAATTAGTATTTGGTAGCATTGCCTTTACATTTTTTAACTTGGGTCAAATGTTTTGACTAGCCTTCCACAAGCTTCCCACAATAAGTTGGGTGAATTTTGGCCCCTTCCTCCTGACAGAGCTGGTGTAACTGAGTCAGGTTTGTAGGCCTCTTTGCTCGCACATGCTTTTTCAGTTCTGCCCACAAATTTTCCATAGAATTGAGGTCAGGGCTATGTGATGGCCACTCCAATACCTTGACTTTGTTGTCCTTAAGCCATTTTCCCACAACTTTGGAAGTATGCTTGGGGTCATTGTCCATTGGAAGACCCATTTGCGACCAAGCTTAAACTTCCTGACTGATATCTTGAGATGTTGCTTCAATATATCCACAGAATATTCCTACCTCATGATCCCATCTGTTTTGTAAAGTGCACCAGTTCCTCCTGCAGCAAAGCACTCCCACGACATGATGCTGCCACCCCCGTGCTTCACGTTTGGGACAGTGTTCTTCGGCTTGCAAGCATACCCCTTTTTCCTTCAAACATAACGATGGTCATTATGGCCAAACAGTTCTATTTATGTTTCATCAGACCAGAGAACATTTCTCCAATAAGTAAGATCTTCGTCAGTTGCAAACCATAGTCAGGCGTTTTTATGGCGTTTTTGGAGCCGTGGCTTCTTCCTTGCTGAGCGGCCTTTCAGGTTATGTCGATTTAGAACTAATTTTACTGTAGATATAGATACTTTTGTTTCCTCCTGTTTCCTCCAGCATCTTCACAATATCATTTTCTGTTGTTCTGTGATTGATTTGCACTTTTCGCACCAAAGTACGTTCATCTCTAGGAGACAGAACGTGTCTCCTTCCTGAGCGGAATGACGGCTGTGTGGGCTCATGGTGTTTATACTTGCATACTATTGTTTGTACAGATGAACGTGGTACCTTCAGGCATTTGAAAATTTCTCCCAAGGATGAACCAGACTTGTGGAGGTCTACAATTTTTTTTCTGGGGTCTTGGAAGATTTCTTGTGATTTTCCCATGATGTCAATGCAAAGTTTGAGTTTGAAGGTAGGCATTGAAATACATCCACAGGTACACCTTCGATTGACCCAAATGATGTCAATTAGCCTATCAGAGCTTCTAAAGCCATGACATTTTATGGAATTTTCCAAGCTGTTTAAAGGCACAGTCAACTTAGTGTATGTAAACTTCTGACCCGCTGGAATTGTGATACAGTGAAATAATCTGTCTGTAAACAGTTGTTGGAAAAATTACTTGCATCATGCACGAAGTAGATGTCCTAACCGACTTGCCAAAACTATAGTTTGTTAACAAGAGATTGGTTGAAAAACAAGTTTTAAATACTCCAACTTAAGTGTATTTAAAGTTCCGACTTCAACTGTATGTTTTACTTTTATCCGTAGCTTATGTGAGCTCACATTAAATGGTCTCACATGTCTACTGTCATTCGACTGAAAATACTTTAGGAGGTTAGTCAGGACGCTTACCGCTGTGAGACTGCTCTCTCGTGATCGTCTAGCACTGCCTGCCGTACCACACTGATGGGCGTTTGGTTCATCATCTTGGCACTCGGCCTGAGCATGATGCCCTCGTCCCAAGTGATGCCATGTCTTGTGAGAACACGCCCCTTCCTGTTGGAGCTGAAATGGAGTCTCGTCCTCCCTATTCCAGCTTTAGCTCAAGCATTGAGTTGTTCTTCATAACTCCTATTGTCGCACCCTAAAGGAAACTCAACCCATGGATTTCCTCAGTCATCATGAATGGACTGCATGTAGCCTACATTATGACTGCCGTAACTGTGTTAAACAAGTGTTGCAATGGCTGCTCTGTGCCATTGTTTGAAATAGCTTATAATGTGTGTCTGTGGGTAATTTGCTCCTTGTTCAGATTTCACTGACATGACCCCCATTCAGTTATGGCTGTCACTGATCTATGACGGATGTAGCTGGCCTAAATTAACCATGTGTGGGCTTGTAATTTAAAACAGTGACAGGGTGCCAAACTCAGTCTAGAAATGCTCAGATTCTTATCTTGAATGTTTCACTACCTGTGTGATGGGACACCCATGGTTATGTTTTAGCTGTTTCCCAAACCTCTCCTTGAGTACCCCTTGCCATTCCACTTGTTTGATCTAATCTAATACTAGCACACCTGATTTAACCAACCGGCTGACCAGTTGAACCAGGTGTGCTAGTACTGGATTAGATCTAGTAAGTGGAGCTGCTAGGCTGCGGGGTACTCAACGAGCGGTTTGGGAAACACTGAGGGCTTTGAGGGAGAAGTCTGGATGCTCCATGTTGTCTCTCTCTCCCTCTCTCTCTCTGAACAGCTGTTTTCCCTAACCCTGGATCTGTCAGCCCCTATCAGATGAGCTTCAAAAGCTTTTTAAGACTCATTTAAGAGAGCGTGTCTAACTGGTTCAGAATCAGAGGAAAGTTTCTTCTGGGAGAGATACTGTCTGGGAGAGTGCAGCTTCTTTAGCCTGTTTGACTTGTCTAATACTCGCAGGTTGTCAGATTTTCTCAATGTCTCTTTCTCATCTCGTCACAGAACCGGGAGCTACAGATCATGAGGAAACTGGACCACTGCAACATAGTGCGTTTACGCTACTTCTTCTATTCCAGTGGAGACAAGGTGGGTGGTTGCTGCTCATACGTCAGTCTATCCGTCTGTCTCTGTGTGTTGTTGCAGGTGATGGAGACTCACTATTCAACAAGTTTATGTTTGACACTGGCTAGGCTAAATGTTGCTCCTGAACTTCTGTTTCTACCACTTACATTCTTTGACCTTTCATTGTGAAGATTTTCATATTAACTTAAGCTGTTTAGGTTCATACTCTTATATTGTTGGGATTAGGGCCAGCCCTATTTAGTTGTGTGAGTTTTTCTTTATTTTTACTATTTTATACATTATAGAACAATAGGGAAGACATCAAAACTATGACAACACATATGGAATCATGTAGTAACCAAAAAAGTGTTAAACGAATCCAAATATATTTTTAGATTCGTCAAAGTAGCCACCCTTTGCCTTGATGTCAGCTTTATACACTCTTGGAAATATCACAACCAGTTTCATGAGGTACTCACCTAGAATGCTTTTCCAACTGTCTTGAAAGAGTTCCCACATATGCTGAGCACTTGATGGATGCTTTTACTTCACTCGGTGTCCAAATCATCCCAAACCATCTCAATTGAGTTGAGGTTGGGTGATTGTGGAGCCCAGGTCATCTGATGCAAGCGCAAACTAGATGGGATGGCGTATTGCTGCAGAATGCTGTGGTAACCATGCTGGTTAAGTGTGCCTGGAATTCTAAATGAATCAGTGTCGCCAGCAAAGCACCATTACACTACCACCTCCATGTTTCACGGTGGGAACCACTCATGTGGAGATCATTTGTTCACCTACTCTGCGTCTCACAAAGACCTGGCGGTTGGAACCAAACATATCAAATTTGGACTCATCAGACCAAAGGACAGATTTCCACCGGTCTAATGTCCATTGCTTGTATTTCTTGGCCCAAGCAAGTCTCCCCTTCTTATTGGTGTCCTTTAGTAATGGTTTCTTTGCAGCAATTCGACCATTAAGGCCTGGTTCATGCAGTCTCCTCTGAACAGTTGATGTTGAGATGTGTCTTGTTACTTGAACTCTGTGAAGAATTTATTTGGGCTGTAATTTCTGAGGCTGTTAACTAATGAACTTATCCTCTGCAGCAGAGGTAACTCTTCCTGTGGTGATCCTCATGAGAGCCAGTTTCATCATAGCGCTTGATGGTTTTTGCGACTGCACTTAAACACTTTCAAAGTTCTTAAGATTTTCCCGATTTGACTGACTTTCATGTCTTAATGTAATGGACTGTCGTTTCCCTTTGCTTATTTGAGCTGGTCTTGCCATGATATGGACCTGGTATTTTACCAAATAGGGCCCTCTTCTGTATACCAACTCTACTTAGACACAACACAACTGATTGCCTCAAACGCATTAAGAAGGAAAAAAATTCCACAAATGCATTCCAGGTGACTACCTCATGAAGCTGGTTGAGAGAATGCCAAGAGTGTGCAAAGCTGTCATCAAGGCAAATGGTGGCTACTTTGAGGAATCTGAAATATATTTAGATTATTTTTTGGGGGGTACTACATGATACTACATAGGTGTTATTTCCTAGTTTTGATGTCTTCACTATTATTCTACAATGTAGAAAATGGTAAAAAATTAAGAAAAACCCGTGAATGACTAGGTGTGTCCAAACGTTTGACTGGTACTGTATATATCATGGCGTATAAGACACTGATTTTGCCCTGTCTGAGTCGACTGATCCATTGTGGAGGTCATGGGGATGACACGGTCCATCACTCTAAGACGTGCTCCTGAAATTGTATGGTTAAATTACATAAGAACAATGGTGCAACACAAATATAAATGATATTATTTTATAACAAATGCGCTTTCTCCCGCAGTGGATTAGTGGTCGCTGTCCGCGGTTCGGAAACACATTAGTGTGCTGTTGAATTGGCGCCGTTTCCTTGACCATGTTACTATGTGCATAATAGCAAAGTTAACCAGCGTATTGGTGTTGAGAACTTGGAATGTGGTGGAGGCAGCAGCGGAGTTGGAGAGAACAGCCCTTACCTTATTGTCTAAGAAAGGTGAGGAGAGAGGAAACCCCAACTTAATTGGGTCTATAATCAATAGCCTAACTGTTAAATGTGCCTGGCTTTAGAAATCATCAGTATATCTGCAGAAATAAGACCGGTCCTGCTTCAGTTGCCTGTTTTGAGTGTTTAATAGCCTACTGATTCCGTGCTCACGCAACATGTCAAGTAAACAATTTCACATTCGGCTGTTTTTAATCTTTGCATTGCTGTAATAAAGGCTTTATACTTTTTTTTTGTTAGAACATCCTCTCTGACATTATTTCAAATTTATTTTGTGTCTACACTGTTCCAAGTTGTCGGAGTAACTATTTATAATGCTTTTTTTTCTTGATCGTCTTATTATTATGATCATAAGTGATGTCATTATCATTGGTAGGTTTAGTATAGCAGCCTTGTATAACTACCACTGACTGAGCTGTCGGCCTGAAAGCGCATCCGGTTTAGTCTTAAGACTGTAACTTACTTAGGCCTGTATTTCAATACTTTTATAGGCTACTGTTTCAATCAGTCATTCATTCATGTCATCGCACAGCATACGAGTCATTCATGATTTGAAATGCAGTCAAGCATTTTAGTTTTAAAATGAAAATAAAGTGAGTCTTGATTTAATTAGCTTAAACAGACTGTTTTTAGTCTTTGCTGTAATAAAGGCTTAACAAAAAAAATGTTACATCAGACTCTGGTACGCTTATACATTATTTGCTGTTTACATTGTTCCAAATGGTCAGAAAAATAATATTGTAATCTATACAGCGTCTGTTTTGCACACATAATATGCCCGCAGCGCTTGTGCCTTACCTTTTTCTTGATCTCCAGTGCTTTCCCGCAATTTGTCAAATTTATTCCACACATCGGACTATCCCTTTATCTCCTCAGCAACCAGTAAACACCCCTTTTTCGAGTTTGTCATTTGCATTTTAGTCATTTAGCAGACGCTCTTATCCAGAGTGACTTATAGTTAGTGCATTCATCCTTAAGATGGCTAGGTGGGACAACCACATATCACAGGCATAGAAAGTACATTTGTCCTCAATAACATAGCTGTCAGTATAGTAAGAGCTATAAGGGGGTTTGGGGTCAAGTGCATAATTGTTTTTTTGGTGGGGGGTGTCGAGGTGAGAAGGATAATTATTTAAGAGGTAGGGTTTCAGGTGCTTTCGGAAGATGGGCGAAGGGAGAAGCTAGTTCCACCATTGGGGTGCCAAGAGCTTGGACTGAAAAAAACACCACATCTGTGATTTTAGTCCCGTCCAAATCTATCATGGAAGTAATTTTTACATGGCAGGAGAGTAACAATTCCATCCAGAATAACCTACTGTTGTTTGGCGATAATACTAGTCCCGTGCGAATTGACATCCCTTTGTTTAGATAGAAATGTCTGAGCTTGACAGGTGTTGCGCAAGAGAACTGATTGGATAAATTGTGCTTAAGTGCTGTTCATAAGCTATATATGAATGGCCTATCAACTTTCACAGTGAATTTTTTTTTTTTTGTGTATGAATATAATATTTCCCACTGCATCAGTAAAAAAAATATGCCTATTTAATGCAACCTTTGCTGTTAATAGATCGCAAGGCAGCATACAACTAATCTAAACATTTGGAAATTATAACTTTGTCATCCGTAGCCTTTAGGATGTACTGCGGATCACTAAAATGTCCAAATGATGGTTTAGAAACTTGGGAACCAGGCTTGGGTTATCAGTGTGGCCCTATCACCTGGGCATATTGGAAAAACTATCTTCACGCCTAGAATACAAACCTCCAGGCTTCTGTCATAACTGTCAATTTATAAAATAATAATAATTACCGGGCATTTTTGAAAAAAAACTAATCCTGTCCGAATTGTCCTCTGGAATAACTGAAGTAATAATTACATAAACAACTTTCTCTAGTAATACTAGTCCCATACAAATAGGTCTCTGGTCAAGGGCATGCAAAACATACGTGTCACATGAAGAGAGCAAGAGTTGAGGGAATAGGGACTGTTTTTCCTAAACAAATGAGGGATTTTGGTAACATAACTTTACAGTCATAAATTGCAGCTTCAGCAACACGGACAGCACGATAAACACTTTGATGTTCAGTGGTGTTCACTGCAGCAGGGAGATTTTTTTTGTTGTTGCTGTTTTTCTTGTTTTTTTACACAGCGCAGCAAGTCTAAACCCGGCACAATCAAATCAAATGCCAGTCGGACTCCCTCTAGTCATTTGTGTGTCTTAATTATTTAATCAAACAGTGTGCTTAACCTCTCTGGGATCGTTCAGGACGCTAGCATCCCACCTCGCCAACAGCCAGTGAAATTGCAGGGCGCCAAATTCAAAACAACAGAAATCTCATAATTAAAATTCCTCAACCATACAAGTATTTTACACCATTTTAAAGATACACTTCTCGTTAATCCAACCACAGTGTCCGATTTCAAAAAGGATTTTCGGCAAAAGCAGAACACATCATTCAGCCATTTTCCAACCAAAGAGAGGTGTCACAAAAAGCAGAAATATAGATAAAATGAATCACTAACCTTTGACGATCTTCATCAGATGACACTCCCAGGACTCAATGTTAGACAATACATGTATGTTTTGTTCGATCAAGTTCATATTTATATCCAAAAACCTCAGTTTACATTGGCGCCATGTTCAGAAATGCCTCCCAAATATCTGGAGAAATTGCAGAGAGCCACATCAAATAACAGAAATACTCATCATAAACTTTGAAAGATACATGCTTTACATAGAATTAAAGAGAAACTTGTTCTTAATCCAACCGCTGTGTCAGATTTCAAAAAAGCTTTACGGCAAAAGCACAATATTCAATAATCTGAGAACGGGTTCAGTCACAAAAGCAAGCCATACAGTTTCCTGCCAAATTGTGGAGTCAACAAAAGTCATAAATGAGTCAAAGTCACCTTATTCATCCAAGCTACTCAATATTGCCCCCGTCACCAAGAAGTTAAAGCATCAGATGAGCTTAGTGAATGTAGTTGATTTGATTAAAACACATAGAAATAAACATTTAAAAATGTTGACCAATCGATTGGAACAAACGACTCTTGGTCGAACCAATATTTTATTTTTGTCAGGGACAGCCCTAGCTGGGATATATACGTGAACAAGGGGACATTCGGGTTGGGGCATTAAAACCTGTTAAAAAGAAAGGCATGTGGTGCATTATGATATTTTGGTCATTGTGGCTAGGCAGACTGACATTGTGGCCTATGGTGGTCTGTTTGCATAGACAAAGTGACAGTCTGCCACTATGACCTGTGTCGTGTCTGGTTAATGTGATGTGATCCTGGCACAGTGTGGTGGGCATGCTGACACTGGGTGTCTGGCCTCTAGATTTGGGCCAGAGGAAACTGGAGCCTGCTATGTGACCAGACTAAAAGGATGCTGCTCTACCTTAAAAAGAGCCGGCTTATATTCTTCCCTGCCTTGCCCAGTGTTTGGATTCATCTCCTTGCTGCCTCTTGTGATGGGAGAAAACATTTTATACAGTTATCAGCGTATTATTTTGGGTGGGGACTAGGAAAGGAATCCACTCCTACACTATTGAAATGTGGCCCATAACTGTATGCCCTTTAGCCCCAGTCAGACAGAACACCAGGACCTAGTGTCTGTAGGGCACACTGATCTGCGACCCTGCTTGCCCTTTCCCCTCTGGCTGTTTATTTTACCTTTATTTTTTTTACTAGGCAAGTCAGTTAAGAACAAATTCTTATTTTCAATGACGGCCTAGGAACAGTGGGTTAACTGCCTGTTCAAGGGCAGAACGACAGATTTTGTACCTTGTCAACTCGGGGATTTGAACTTGCAACCTTTCGGTTACTAGTCTAATGCTCTAACCACTAGGCTACCCTGCCGCCCCTATGACTTCATAGACACATGAGACGGTCTGCTGTGGAAGGGGAGTCACTGTTGTTCCATAGAGGATTGCCTCAACAGGATGGTGCTCATTAGGGCATGCAACAGATTATTGTAATTTTTTAACTGGCTGGTTTGGTAACCAGTTCATAATAGCAATAAGGCACCTCGGTGGTTTGTGTTTTGTGTCAATATATCACAGCTAAGGGCTCCGCATTGCACCGTGCCTACGAACAGCCCTTATACCACACCCACTCGGGGCTTTATTGCTTAACTATACCATTCTGCAAAATACACAGATTTGCATCTTGTATACTGTATAATTTCCACCATCTAATGGTTAATCAGGGTCCGTTTGAAACAGATTTGCCTTTCCTCTTGATTGGTGAAGCATAGCTTTGCTTCATTTATAAGCATATACAAGGCTTCTATTGAGACTCTGGGAAAACAAAATCTCATTTAGACATGCAGCCATGGCACATAAACGACATACATTTAAAAAAAAAAATTTTTTTTAGATGGGGTATGACATTTGCCATATTTCTTCCAGCCCAATATCATAACCTACCACATGATTTACAGATAACCTATGAGTTTATTTAGCGAATGCTGGCAAATACAGAAAATAGACAGACCACACACTGTCACTTGGGGCAGAGCAATGAGCAGTCAAGCAGTCACTACCTGTTGCTGTCAAACCAATCAGCTATTTACATGGTCAGGAGGGAACAAGTGAAGTATCCAATCGCCTGCCTTTTGTGTGAGCCGATGAGCCAATCAGAGGTGTAATTTAGGGGTTGCTGTTGCCGTAGTGAGGCAGGCAGGCAGGAGAGTGAGTCATCCTTTGTGTGGGGCTTATTTTAGAGCATTGCTCTTTCAGGAAGTGTGTGTGTCTCTCTCTTTCTCTATGTGTGTGTGTGCGACTGACTGTGTCTTGAGATTCCTGACTTTAATCCTAGTAGTTCTACAAGCTTCCCACAATAGGTTGGGTGAATTTTGGCCCATTCCTCCTGACAGAGCTGGTGTAACGGAGTCAGGTGTATAGGCCTCCTTGCTTGCACACACTTTTTCAGTTCTGCCCACAGATTTTCTATAGGATTGAAGTTAGGGCTTTGTGATGGCCACTCCAATACCTTGACTGTGCTGTCCTTATGCCATTTTGTCACAACTTTGGAAGTATGCTTGGGGTTGTTGTCCATTTGGAAGACCCATTTGCGACCAAGCTTTAACTTCTGGACCGATGTCTTGAGATGTTGCTTCAATATATCCAAATAATATTCCTCCCTCATGATGCCATCTATTATGTGAGGTGCACCAGTCCCTCCTGCAGCAAAGCACCCCCACAACATGATGCTGCCATCCCCATGTTTCACGGTTGGGATGGTGTTCTTCGGCTTGCAAGCATCCCCCCTTTTCCTCCAAACATAACGATGGTCATCCTGGCCAAACAGTTTTATTTTTGTTTCATCAGACCAGTTGGCATTTTCCAAAAAGTACGATCTTTGTCCCCATGTGCAGTTGCAAACCATAGTCTGGCTTCTTCCTCCTTCCTCAATATAGGATCGTTTTACTGTGGATATAGATACTTTTGTACCAGTTTCCTCCAGCATCTTCACAAGGTCCTTTGCTGTTGTTCTGGGATTGATTTGCACTTTTCACACCAAAGTACGTTCATCGCTAGGAGACAGAACACGTCCCCTTCCTGAGCGGTATGACAGCTGCGTAGTCCCATGGTGTTTATACTTGGGTACTATTGTTTGTACAGATGAACGTGGTACCTTCAGGCATTTGAAAATTGTTCCCAAGAATGAACCAGACTTGTGGAGGTCTGCAATTCATTTTCTGAGGTCTTGGCTGATTTCTTTTGATTTTCCCATTATGTCACGCAAAGAGGCTCTGAGTTTGACGGTAGGCCTTGAAATACATCCACAGGTACACTTTCGATTGACCCAAATGATGTCAATTAGCCTATCAGAAGCTTCTAAAGCCATGACATCATTTTATGGAATTTTCCAAGCTGTTTAAAGGCACAGTCAACTTAGTGTATGTAAACTTCTGACCCACTGGAATTGTGATACAGTGAAATAATCTGTAAACAGTTACAAATTACTTGTCATGCTCAAAGTAGAAGTACTAACTGACATGCCAAAACTATAGTTTGTTAAGTCATTTGTGGAGTGGTTGAAAAACGTGTTTTAATGACTCCATCCTAAGTGTATGTAAACTTCCGACTTCAACTGTATACAAAACATTTTAGAACACCTGCTCTTTCCATTTCATAGACTGACTAGGGGAATCCAGGTGAACACTATGATCCCTTACTTGTTAAATCAACTTCAATCAGTGTCGATGAAGGAGAGGAGACCGGTTGAAGATGGAGTTATGAGTGTAATTATGCCGTTCAGAGGGTGAATTGGCAAGACAAACGGGGGATTTGAACGGGGTATGGTAGTAGTTTGACAGGCGCACCAGTTCGGGTCAAGAACTGCAACACTGCTGGGCTTTTCATGCTCAACAGTTTCCGATGTGTATAAAGAATGGTCCAACACTCAAAGGACATTAAGCCAACTTGACACAACTGTGGGAAGCATTGGCGTCAACATGTTCCACGGGGATGCTGGCGCGCTTTTGACACCTTGTAGAGTACATACCCAGACAAATTGAGGCTGTTCTGAGGGCAAAAGTGAGGACTGGGGGAGGGCACGCAACTCAATATTAGGACGCTGTTCTTAATGTATTTATTATACACTGTGTAAATGTGATCATTCTTTTCGTGGTTCATTGAAGACATCTGCAGCGACGGATTCATAGAGAAAGTGTGATATCCCATTGCCCTCACTAGAACAGTCATCTGTTCCTCTGTTGTCCTGCCAAGAAAAACAACTATCTGACTCCCTTGATGTTAAGTCTAGCTTGTGTCTCTCTGCCAGATAATACAGTAACTGTTTTTCCTCTTTTTTTTCCCTCTCTCTCACTGTCTGTCTGGCCTGCTTAGTCACACAGCAAGGCCTGGGTTGTTTTCATTAGGCACACAATGGAAAATATGTTTTGCAGCGGAATATGAAAATTAGCCTTTCTTTTTGGTCCAGGTAGCCCCTCAGCATTTCAGTCCGTTTGGTGCCTAATGAACAAGAACCATGTTACATTGTGATCACGCCAAAGGAATTGATACATGCTTCTAACCTCCTCGGCCCACTGTCCCTAGTCTGACTCATACTCTAAATGTGTGTCTTTTTGTTTGTTACAGAAGGACGAGGTGTATCTCAACCTGGTTCTGGACTACGTTCCTGAGACTGTGTACAGAGTTGCTAGACACTACAGCCGAGCCAAGCAGACCCTCCCCATGGTCTATGTGAAGGTAAGACCCCCTCCGGTCTATCGCTTCACGGTCTATCGCTTCATCAAGAGACTGCTCTCTATGTTCGTTTAGATCAGTGTTTCGCAACTGCAGTCGAGCACCCAACATCACAGATTTTTGTTGTATGCAGTGCGGTCCAACGCACTGCATCGCAGAGCGAGAGGCGTCACTACAGACCCGTGTTCGATCCCAGGCTTTGACGCGACCGGGAGACACAAGGGGTCGCACAATTGGCTCACTGGGTTGGCTGGCCGGGATGTCCTTGTCCCATCGCGCTCTAGCGACTCCTTGTGGTGGGTCTAGTGCATGCACGCTGACTTCGGTCGCCAGCTGTAGGGTGTTTCCTCTGACACATTGGTGCTTTTTTGGTCAATTGTGCAGTGTGTCAAGAAGCAATACGGCTTGGCGGGGTCGTGTTTCGGAGGACGCATGGCTATCGACCTTCGCCTATCCCAAGTCCGTACAGGAGTTGCACCGATGGGACAAGACTGTAACCACCAATTGGGGAGAAAAAGGTGTCAAAATAGAAGTGTTTGCCCAGTACTGTAGAACCTACAGAATAGTCTCACGCAGTGTGTGGTGGTGGGATGGTTGTGTCTGGCCAGGCAGACGGACTCCTTTGGGCATTTCCCTCCCATCCTCCTCACCATGCTGTCCTGCGTCATCGTGCAACGGCCAGTTGAGATGGCGTCAGTGGCCTTATTATAGCGCCCCCGCTGTCTCTGCCTTTCCAACTTGCCACTTAAGGAAGTGGAAGTAGTGGTATAAACAAAAGACTGCAGTCTGAGCCAGGGCCTGCTAGCTGGGGCTTTCTGGGGGATTTGAACACTGGCACACTGTTATTTTTAGCACATTGAATACGAGGGAGCAGGAATTGCCTCTACTCTATAGGCCTACCACTCATGTCACTATGTGTAGCTAGCTTAGCGCATGTACTAAGTTGTGTGTGTCCACATCTCTCTCTGCAGATGTACATGTACCAGCTCTTCCGGAGCTTGGCCTACATCCATTCCTTTGGGATCTGCCATCGGGACATCAAGCCCCAGAACCTGCTGCTGGACCCGGAGACAGCCGTGCTCAAGCTCTGTGACTTTGGCAGGTGGGCTGGAACATTTGAAATACAATGGAGCCATATTGATGGAGGAAGCAAGGATTTGACAGCTAATAATGTTTTCAGACATAGACCCAACCTAGCCCACCCAGCTCATAGAATATAATTACTAGAATGGACAAAGTCCCTCAGGCTCACACAACAACAATTTGCTGTGGTCTGGGGCTGAGTTCTAGCTGTGTCTGAAAACGTTACTTGCTTCGTTACCCTGCTTCCTCCATTCCTTTTTCCTTTGAGAGGAATTGAGGAAACTACTAATTGGTATACATAAAAGAAAATGCAGTTTCAAGTCTCAAATCCTCCTTTTGACTGTCCTTACCCACCATCTTTCCTTCCTGCCTTCCTTCCTTGGTTATCTTTGGCAGTGCGAAGCAGCTGGTCCGTGGTGAGCCCAATGTGTCCTACATCTGCTCACGGTACTACAGAGCCCCAGAGCTCATCTTTGGGGCCACTGACTACACCTCCAGCATAGGTACGCTTCTACTACTAACACCTTACACTGACTACACCGCCCACTACTAACACCTTACACTGACTACCCCTCCCACTACTAACACCTCCCACTACTAACACCTTACACTGATTACACCTCCCACTACTAACACCTTACACCGACTACACCTCCCACTACTAACGCCTTACACTGACTACACCTCCCACTACTAACGCCTTCCACTGACTACACCTCCCACTACTAGTGTGTGTGTGGGTGTGTGTGTGTGTGTCCTCACAGTATTTCTCCATCCTCTGCAGATGTATGGTCCGCTGGCTGCGTTCTAGCAGAACTGTTGCTAGGGCAACCCATTTTTCCCGGTGACAGTGGGGTGGATCAGCTGGTGGAGATCATCAAGGTAAAAACACCTGCCTTCAAATGTCAACAGACAGACGGTAAGCCGGACCGTCACCCAAAGGAATGCACAGAGATACCGTGACGAGATCTTGAGGCCCATTCTTGTGCCATTCATCTGCCGCCATCACCTCATGTTTCATTATGATACGGCATGGCCCCATGTCACAAGCATCTGTACACAATTCCTGGATAACTGAAAATGTCCCAGTTCATCCATGGCCTGCATACTCACCACACATGTTACCCATTGAGCATGTTTGGGATGCTCTGGATCAACGTGTACGACGGATCGTTCCAGTTCTCACCAATATCCAGCAACTTTGCACAGCCATTATAGAGGAGTGGGACAACATTACACAGGCCACAATCAAAAGCAAACTATGGGAAGGAGATGTGTGAATGAGATGTGTGCATAAGTTTAAATGGTGGTCACAGACACTGACTGGTTTTCTGATCCACGTCCCTACCTTTTATTTTAATGTATCTGTAAGCAGCACATGCATATCTGTATTCCCAGTCATGTGAAATCCATAGATTACGGACTAATTTATTTATTTAAATTGACTTATTTCCTTATATGATCTGTAATTTAGGTATGTCTTTCACATTTTAGCATGCTGTGTTTATATTTTTGTTCAGTGTACATATTGTACATAAAATATTTGTTATATAGTGGCATATAAAATATTGATGAAACAAATTATTTTCAGGACACACTCTTAAAATGAATGATAAAGCAAAACAAAACCTGTATGCGAATATTTGAAGATATTATCTCATCACTTTTTTTGTAAGTACATTTCCCAGAATGTATCCCTCAAGTTGACCATAGAGCAATTATTGGTGGAAATATAATTTGCTATTCTAAGCACTAAGGTTAAAAGAAATGTGATATATTCTTTGCTATCTATGTTCTATGACTGAGTGGAATTTCTTTGAATTTTGCTGAATTAAATATATTTCCTATCACTCAAATTCTACATCCTGTAGGGTGTGGCCAATCCAACTAGAATTTCAACTGATGAGTTGGATGGGAGTCCCAAATTCCCAAATTCTGAATTAAGAACAACCCTGGTGGCATTGTAACTAATATAATGATTGATTAACTTCTGTTTTGTGCTCAGTACACACCTGATACTTCAAATGTACATAGTTGTACGTATCGATGGGAAAACGGTTCCTCTGTCCCCGTGTCTCCCCAGGTTCTCGGCACTCCCACTCGGGAGCAGATCCGAGAGATGAATCCCAACTACACTGAGTTTAAGTTCCCTCAGATCAAGGCACACCCATGGACTAAGGTGAGTCAACAGGTACAGGAACCGTTTTTTACTATTTTAAAATCTGTCGCCTACATCTGAGTGTGTCTCTTTCTCTCTGTGTGTGTGTCCCGTCTTCATATCTCACTCATGCATCAGTGAACTCAGTGTGTTCTTGAGATGTTAAACACTCCCACGGTCACCAGCCCCAGGGGCAAGCAGAGGAACAGCAGTATACGCACAAATCCTCACATAAGAGCTCGTTCTAGAATCTGCAGGTTGAACAGCATGTGCAGGACTCCCAATGTGCCGCACCACATTGGTGGCAAAAGGGACAGCTGGTCCAAATTCTCTGCCTATTGCGCTCCCCATAGGCTCCAGCCCTTCAGTGTTTCCACATCTGAAGGGTTGGCTAAGTATCCCACATTACAAATCTGCACACATCGAAGGGTTACATGCTGACCACACCGCTCGCGTCGCTAAATAAATGTACACGTGCATGTTATTCAATCATTGCACCCACACTGCTCGCGCGCGTCATCGAGGGCTACATGGCCAGGCGAGGTTAAGTTTGTTTTGATATTTCAACCTGCGTGTCCTGATCGCTTCTGGTGTGGGTGGACAAAATCAGCTTTCACGCAATGGCGCATGCCTGCAGTTTGGTCAGCATGTTAGGGATACAGGTAGGGAGCGGATTGGGACCGGAATATTTGTCCCACGATTTTACACCAGCTCTCCCCTCTGCAAGAGACAATTTATGCTTGATCTGAAAATGTGGTCGGAGATGCCGTTTGGGGGGTGTGGCCAAATTGAGCTCCGTACCGCATCTCTTTGCGCATCTCAAATTCTGTAACAATGCGGAGGGCTCCGTATGGCTCCGCATTGACATGATTGGTTGACTGCAGGTGAGGGTGGGAGGTCCTGTATAAACACAAACTCACTTCCTTCAAAACAGCTTTGGGCTGCTCTGTGAAGCTCAAGAAGTGTGAATGCCCTGACTTCTGCAGTGGCCATATCACCGTAAATGCTGCACGGCCAATGCCGAGATCGGGATTGACCATGCAGCACCTTTAAGATATGTTTACACTCCCTCTGGTGGTGTTCTTCTGCACTGCACTGTCCTCTGGCCTGTGAGTTTCTGAATAAAAGTGAATCTACAAGACATTTTTGGTCCCACTTTGAACAGTCACTTCAAAGGTTTAACGAAGCCTTTATAAACCCTTTATAAATGCTTCAGAATCAATTCATAGGATTTTGCCACATTTGGCATATGTCTTGTCTTTATATGCAGTGCTTATGAAGACTTAAAGAATGCTAAGTAGGCTTTGTAAAATTGTTTAAAGTGTGGAGCAAGATTTTAAAACCCTGTCAGGATTTTGCACAGGCACTATATAATGTTTAGCAGGTGTAGGGTGAAGTTGTCTTTGGATGCTGATCTTTGGTCAGTTTTGCATATTCCCCACTAATGCTTAAGGCTAGGATTGTGGGAAGCTGATCCTAGATCTGTACCTAGGGTAATCTTCACCCAGGAGCTTTAGCTGACGTGTCACCTCTAACCTGTGTCATTGACCGGTTTCAGCCTTGTGTGATTGGCTCTCAGGTGTTCCGGCCGCGCACGCCCCCTGAGGCCATCGCTCTGTGCTCGCGTCTGCTGGAGTACACGCCCACAGCGCGCTTCACGCCCCTGGAGGCCTGTGCCCACACCTTTTTCGACGAGCTCCGGGACCCCAACCTCAAGCTGCCCAACGGGCGCGAGAAGCCCCTGCTCTTCAACTTCTCCACACAGGGTATGGATGGAGCTCATACACAGCTCTGTATCTCCTACAGAATTACTAGAACGGACAAAGACCCTCAGACCACTGCAATTTGACTGGAAACCTCACGGGACCACTCAATATGGATGCCAGTCGACTCATCACAGAACTTTGACTTGAATAGGAATTGTATTTCTATACATGCCAAATTTGACTACTGATTAGCATGGTGGTTGGTAAATGGGAATGTGACTATTAGTAGGAATTAATAGGAATGAATAGGAATTCTAGATTTAACTTTGGATTGGAGATGTTTGATATGGGTCTGGAAAAAGAGTTTATTGTCTAACCAGACACCTAAGTATTTGTAGTTGTCCACGTATTCTAAGTCAGAGCCGTCCAGAGTAGTGATGTTGGACAGGCGGGCAGGTGCAGGTAGCGATCGGTTGAAGAGCATGCATTTAGTTGTATTTAAGAGCAATTGAAGGCCACGGAAGGAGAGATGTATGGCATTGAAGCTTGCCTGGATTGTTGTTAACACAGTGTCCAAAGAAGGGCCAGAAGTATACAGAATGGTGTCGCCTGCGTAGAGGTGGATCAGAGACTCACCAGCAGCAAGAGCGACCTCATTGATGTATACAGAGAAGAGAGTCGGTCCAAGAATTGAACCCTGTGGCACCCCCATAGAGACTGCCAGAGGTCCAGACAGCAGACCCTCCGATTTGACACACTGAACTCTATCAGAGAAGTAGTTGGTGAACCAGGCGAGGTAATCATTTGAGAAACCAAGGCTGTCGAGTCTGCCGATGAGGATGTGGTGATTGACCGAGTCGAAAGCCTTGGCCAGATCAATGAATACAGCTGCACAGTAATGTTTCTTATCGATGGCAGTTAAGATATCGTTTAGGACCTTGAGCGTGGCTGAGGTGCACCCATGACCAGCTCTGAAACCAGATTGCATAGCAGAGAAGGTATGGTGAGATTCGAAATGGTTGGTAATCTGTTTGTTGACTTGGCTTTCGAAGACCTTAGAAAGGCATGGTAGGATAGATATAGGTCTGTAGCAGTTTGGGTCAAGAGTGTCCCCCCCTTTGTCCCCCCCGCAGCTGCTTTCCAATCTTTGGGAATCTCAGATGACATGAGAGGTTGAACAGGCTAGTAATAGGGGTGGCAACAATTTTGGCAGATAATTTTAGAAAGAAAGGGTCCAGATTGTCTAGCCCGGCTGATTTGTAGGGGTCTATATTTTGCAGCTCTTTCAGAACATCAGCTGAACGGATTTGGGAGAAGGAGAATTGGGGAAGGCTTGGGCGAGTTGCTGTGGAGGGGTGCAGTGCTGTTGACCGCGGTAGGAGTAGCCAGGTGGAAAGCATGGCCAGCCGTAGAAAAATGCTTCTTGAAATTCTCAATTATGGTGGATTTATCAGTGGTGACACGAAACACTATCTTCAGTGCAGTGGGCAGCTGGGAGGAGGTGTTCTTATTCTCCATGGACTTTAGTGTCCCAGAACTTTTTTGAGTTAGTGTTGCAGGAAGCAAATTTCTGCTTGAAAAAGCTAGCCTTGGCTTTTCTAACTGCCTGTGTATAATGGTTTCTAGCTTCCCTGAACAGCTGCATATCATGGGGGCTGTCTATAGGTAACTGTAGTTGGGTCTGTGGTTGTAAATTGTAGAATGTGTCTATAGGTAACTGTAGTTGGGTCT